>NW_018024613.1:5059-6547 GCF_002006095.1 Pseudomyrmex gracilis
TGGCAACAAACACTGCGCTTTCATACATAAAGAAAA
The DNA here is from genome assembly GCF_002006095.1 of Pseudomyrmex gracilis. Taxonomy (NCBI): domain Eukaryota; kingdom Metazoa; phylum Arthropoda; class Insecta; order Hymenoptera; family Formicidae; genus Pseudomyrmex; species Pseudomyrmex gracilis. The sequence goes on from NW_018024613.1 coordinate 5,096, forward strand.
ACAATATAAATAACAATATAAATAACAATGTAAATAACAGTATACATAAAAGTTTAAATGTGTACAAAATAAATAAAAAACTATATAAGAAAATAAAGAAAAAAAAATTAACAAATATATCTCACTTATATACGTTCTACGGCAAAGTGTATATTTGCGGCAGATTTCTTCGTAAAAATATATCATACACACACCATAAACAAAGAGGTAAATAGAAAAATTTATCATTATTTTTGATTGCATGTACCTACATATACACACACATAATGAATTATATGCGACAAATCGTCTTTGATTCCGATGTTGAAAAGAAATTATCAGACTGGTTTCTATCGAAGATAACGTAGGAGCGATCATTGTTATTCATGACGTCTGCTATTTGTTAATCACATTTTGACAAATGAAAATAACGACAAAAAGAACTTTAATTTCTATGTGATAGTCGTATGTAAGTGCAGTATCGACATAGCTGTAGCAGTCATCACTGTAGCAGAGAGATGCCACCTGCGACGGACTTGTTTGCGTAGAGAGTACGAATTGTTTAACAAGTTGCCAACGTTCTGTATTCTGATCTACATTTTGACCTTGTTTTAATTAACAGTTTTACACAGTTTGTTTTTATCAAAATGTCATATACACAAAATTCGGTAAAAAAGACAACAAATTTCGAGTATGTAAGCTCGATGAAGTGCGAAGATGAAGTACTACATACATATAAATCCAAGAGTGGAATTACTCTATGCATTGCAAAAATAATGGGCCCAGTTATCAATTGCGACTTTAATATTGGTAATGTATTGACATATGTATCGTTACATATGTATAATATAATATTTATTATTTGGGATTTTACCTTTTTTGAGAACTTACTATCGGATAAAAGTACAACAAAACTATAAAATAGTATTTTTTACCAAATATAAAAATTAAACAAAGTTAAGTTTAATATTTATTAATATTTATTAATATTCCACTAATGGAGAGGAAAAAGTGGAAAAATTTTAAAAACGCATTAATAAAAGAAAATATGAATTTAAAGGACATCGATTCGACGTTAATAATAATGATTAACTGGAGAAACGCGCTTGCGCATCCAAATCAATACCCTATGAATCTACGAAAGTTAGAACCTAAACAATATTGACTAGTGGGAGGGGGAATTAATTCGGGAAATACACGGGAATTAATTACTGGAGGCCCGAGATTAAGTTCGCCGATCAACCAATAAACTTGGTTGAAAGGGACCGATGCCCTGAAAAAATCCTTACCACACTCCAGGGTGGTGAGCGGATTCGAACTCGGGACCTCCAGATTCGCAGTACCTGCACTCAGGCCGCGAGACCAATGGGCCGGTCTCTCTTCAAAGTATATTTTTAGGAGAGGTTGCGCGAAGCATCAGATTTTTTCTGAAAAAGATCTCACACAGAAAAAATACTATTACATTTAGTCAGT
>NW_018024614.1:0-1641 GCF_002006095.1 Pseudomyrmex gracilis
GGAATTCCAGAGATGAGGGTGACAAAATCGGATCTAGTTTGTCTGGTGAGTCCGTTCCTAAAACAGACTAGAAAGTCATATCCTTCCTACTTGGTTGGTTCAAGTAAGTGGCGACCGAAAGTCAGTACACGAAACACAGTCTCGTCCGGTCACAACCTTGTCACCCGAGGCCTCGAAGCCCACTGAGGAGGACAAGATGTTGCAGCAACAGGACAAAAGGCCAGACTCACCGGAATTTCTGTCTCCAGAGTCGGAGTCAGAAGAAGGGGAAACGTGAAGAAAAACAAACAGGGGTCGAAGGACCTAGAAAAGGAACTATGTTGTGATAACTAGAGTTGATTTAGTTGTGCACACGGTTGGCACTGTAACCAGCGGGATTTCAAATCCAGTGTCTTGTTTTATTCATTTATTGTTTTGTTTTAGTATATANGTATGGATATGTATTTTTTGTTTTTTATGTATATGCGTATAGATGNGTAAGGAGTCTTTCGGTTGTTTTATGGTTTTATTTTGTGCGTAGCGGTGGTTATTGTAGCTAAACGAAAAGCACCGAGTTTAATGTTCGTTTTTGTTAGTAGTAAGCGTGTTGTAGGCGGACACGTCAACAAAGGTTAAAGTAGTTATTAAGAAGTAGAACACGTACCGTCCCAACTACACAAGCGAAACTAGTACACATACATAACAATAGCTCTTAAGGACAAAGTTAGAACCATTTTGTAAAAACACAAAAAATCAACACTTAAGGGATAAAAACCACAGTACAAAGTTCACACACACAAGCATTGTCCAAACACACAGAAAGAGTCCCTTAAGACATACATAAAAATCACACGTATACAGATACATACATAAACTAAATCATTTCATAAGAGCTCATTCATGCACCATACACTCCACAGGCACACATAGTATTCATACACCCACACTCAGCCCTTAAGACACACTTACACACATATAACAAGAACAACAATAGACACACACATTAAGAAAAAATAAACATAGCAAACACATCACACACACACATGCATGCCACACATACAAGTAAAACTCCTTATACTCAATATTTTGTTTATACCACATTTACACAAACATCAAGGTTAACGAACAATATACACACTAAACAAANGTAATTAGTCATACACACACACACGTACAATATCTTGCCTTAGTATGGGACGGTTACTGAGATATCGAAGGCAATAGGCGTGCTACTTCGCGCCGGCGTAGGGAGTGCGAGCGTAGGAAAAAGGGCGTGCGACGCGCAGTAAGCAGTCTGAAACAAGCTAGCGTGCCGAATGGACGTTACCACGAGCGCGACAATAAAAATAGTTGGTGTTCTAAGGCTCGACCGTCGAACAGACGTAAAACGAAGTGATATTCGATTAGTTAAGAAAAACTGAGTGTATCAGTAGTTANCAGTAATAATAATAAAGAACATATATATTATACTTACCTTAAAGACATCGTGTAGAGTTGTGTTTTCTCTCCACCCGTCCTTCCTGGGTTCCGAGGTTGGCGAGCTGCATCCTGGGACCTGAAAAGGAAATTAGTACCTTGTCACTTGGAGGTCAAAGTGTCTGGCGACCGTGGAACAACATAATCGTGAGTACCCGACTAATTATAAGACTTACCCCGGTCACA
>NW_018024614.1:2174-6569 GCF_002006095.1 Pseudomyrmex gracilis
TTTGTAAGGACACCCTGTTTCATGGGAAATCCTTGCTTATCATTGCCACCTGATATGCGAACCACATATCCTTTCCATTCGTCTCCTAACGCATCGGCCTCAATCTCGGCGCCCATGCGCTTTTCGTCAAAAAATCCTCATCTTATGCTTGTCAGAAATGTCCAAGAACTTTTGATATCCCGTCGCGGGATAAGACATGTTGAGCTGCAATAGAGAAAAGAAAGCGAGGTTAGAGAATTGCGTACATCAATTTCTACCAACACGTTGATAATGTCTCAAAGCTAGACNAAGTTGTGAACCAAGAACTTGTTCGCAAACAAACCAGATCCACTNGTGATGAATTTTATTATCGCTCTTTCAACAAGTTTTGATTTTTTGTCAACAGAACCAGACCGCATATTGTTCAGATGGGAAACGAGGTTGAGTTAGGTTGTGAAGGTTACAGGGCTAGTCCAGAATTGAGAGAAAACTGGACAGTACAAGTTGTAGATCTCGTTGATACGAACTTATTTTGTTAATAAACATGGGTGCGCAAATGTACGTAGCGTAAGCGAAACGAGAGAGAAAAATTTTTTGTCTCCAAATTTTTTGAAACTTTGCACACTTGTTGGTCTTGACGAGATGAAGAAAACTTCGCCCTAAAAATTTGTTACTATTACTTTGTTTTGTTTTTTAAATAAAAGATTATTTTATTTGCAATAAGGGTAAAACTTTTCGTGGCAAGTAGAAAAGAAACGTTACCGGGTTCAGGGGCCGAAGGCCCCTGGATCCTTGGAAAGAAATGTAACCGGGTTCAGGGGCCGAAGGCCCCTGGATCNGTAACCGGGTTCAGGGGCCGAAGGCCCCTGGATCCTCGAAAGGAAATGTAACCGGGTTCAGGGGCCGAAGGCCCCTGGATCCTCGAAAGGAAATGGAACCGGGTTCAGGGGCCGAAGGCCCCTGGATCCTTGGACGCGAACCCAGAAACTGTTCGCGCGCGGACGCGGAACCGGGGTGCAGGGGGCAAAGCCCTCGCTGGGGGTTTGGGGGCGAAGCCCCCAAGAAAAAAGGGGGTGCAGGGAGCGAAGCCCCCGCTCAGGGGGGTGAGGGGGGGCAAAGTCCCCCCCCTACCATAAAGCTACGTTAGAATTGAAAAAAAAAGTAACCACCGGAAAAAGATGACGATTGTCGAAAATGACGACCCGCGCGATATTGAGAAACTCAAAAGAAAAACCGGTGATAATCGAAATTTTGGACAATTCGCGCTGAAAGAGAGCACGGAGGAGAGCTCGATAACACTTTTTATCAGAGTACTTACTCCAGCAGGTTTTCACGGTCGCCAGGTGCATGTTTTGAGACCGATGTCTCAGCACCATCGTCCTTCCTTCTCGTCTAAAATGCCCTTTCGCCCTTTATTTTTCAGGATCTACGTCCAGAGAGAGGATCGTCCAGGAGAGGTAAGTATCACTCACTTTGTTACGTAATATTACTGTCACCGGAACCAATAGGTGACAGGTGCATGGCCGACGGCAGAAAAAAGGAACCCGAAATCTAGCCAATCGGGACAACGGTACAACAATTGGCCGACCAACGGCTGACCAAAGTGCGCAAAAGAAGGTGCGCACACTTACGGAAGACAGCGGCGACGAAAACGGCGCTTAAAGACGCCTTAAGAACAACAAGTGTTTAATTTTAAGTTTCGCGCAGAGGCCAGAGATAGGATAGGCAGCGTGCGAAGCATAAGTCCTATTTTATGATATTATATTTCGTTACTTCATTTTTTTGCGTCTAGTGACTTTTATGTCACCGAAAAGCGCGATGGAAACGTCACGATGACATGGAAACTCTAGAAAATAGGCGGGTTTCTTATTTTTTGTTTCATTATGTTAAAAATAGCCTTGTTTTATACAGGTTAACATATAAAAGAGCGTTGTAATCTTAAAAATAAGAAAAAAGAAATTTATTTCCAAATCATAGTTAACCTCAATTTTGAGTTGGCAGACGGATATAGCCAAAGTCTGTGTAAAGAATTTTTCAAAATTTTTACTTTGAGTCTCTCAGCCAATCACAGATTCGGCGTGACCCGAAAGGGTAAGAAAGAGAAAAGGCCTCGCGAAGGTAACACAGGTACGGCCTTAAGCGTATACACACACATTCACACGCATGTAAACACACGTGGTGTACGCATAACAGTTAAGAGGGATAAGTTAAGTTAAAGTTTAAAACACAAAATTTATAAAAACTAGAGTTTTATCCTAGACAATGCGCGTTGAAACGATTACAATTGGCACAATAGTATCCGGGAATTAGTTAAAAGAAGATGTACATAAGAATTCCACGATTTTGGGAATTTAGTAACATTTCCCTAGATTCCCGAAAAATGGTGGAACGTAGGTTATATCGGCGCGTACAACACTGCGCGAGCACACGTAGACAATCAGGAGAAAGAATATGCGCGTTCTGTCTTCCGATTGGCTATAGAAATAAGAACATATCTAAAGGGATTACAACAAATAAAGTGATTGCTTGAGATGTCACCTCGGGCTCTCTTTGGTAAATCCAAATTATAAATAGAAATAAACGGCTATTAGGAGCCTGTGCAGGATGTTGTGCAGTAAATGAATATAACGATGATGATCTCTCGATTGTTCAAGACGNATGTATCCATTAAATTTTCAGATTTATTTTGGCTGCATTCCGATATTTACTGCCAATATTAAAAATCTACTTATACTTCACGTCACTTGTGCTATAGATTTCCAGTATTGGCAGTGAATATAGGAACGCAGCCTTAATAATATTCATTTAAGTATGAGAGAGAGAGAGAAAGAGAAAGAGAGAAGGAACATATGAGCACGCATGAGAAACAGGCTAGGCACGCTTCTCGCGGATCGGCGGCCGGCAATGTTAGCTATAGCTATAGCTATAACGAAAGAAAGAGAACGACTATGAATGTCCCTCTCCTTCTACTGCTCGAAGTTGGCCGAAGCTCCGAGCGCACACGTACACAGCTGTTCGCCTGTGTGCGTATCCCCTCCACCTGCTGCTGCATGCTGCAAAAGTCCGCGAACTGGCATCTTTGCTGGGAGGAGCGGCTGGTCTCGCCACGACGCTTCCCCCACTCTGGCGCATGCACACAACCTATCTGGCGTAGTCACTGTGGAAAGTAGAACTTCTGGGGATGACTTCCCGAGCTTTCCGAAACTTCCCCTCAACATTTCGCTAACAATTCATTACTTTTACAGTTTTATATGGTATAATTTTGAAATTGCCGAATTGTTGAAAATTTTGACGCGGACTGTTTATTTATGACTAAATAAACACTCCCTATAAATTTCATGAACAATTAGCCAGATTAATTCAAATTTTATAAGTTCTTCCAAAATTGCCTAATTGTGACTTTTTCTGTTTCAGGGATGTTCCAGATGCCACAAGGGATCACCAGGTAAGTATTCATGTACTTTTACCGACTTTTTCCAAACTAATGAAATTTTCAGGTATAAACAAAATTTAGCCGAATTGTTAGAAATTTTGATCGCAAGTGTCCCTATTAGTTTCACAACGACTATTCCAGATAGTTTTTCCAACAACTCACGCTTTTTACTTTCTCAGATAGGATGATCTCTAATCAGGTACAAACTTAAAAGTCCTTAATGTCGATAAAACTTTGGGGATCATCCTAAACTGGTACAACTAACACTTCCCAAGAATATTGTCAACAATTGAGGTTTTATTCCCGATACGCACCTCTGAGGTAAGTACGCATTTACAAACTAAAACTTCCTAATTGTTTACCAAAATTGCAGGACGTGATGTTGGTCCATCCAGGAATGCGCACACAAAATTTCAGTAACAATTTGCCTCTCAAACGGAAACCGGAGGTAACCCAGGTATGATACTAAACTATCCTAACTGTTGTAAATTGTGCCTACTTTCCAGTCGGGGAGACCTACTAAACACTTTCCAAGTGTTTTTATCAACAATTAATTTCTTTTATTTTGTAGATACACGGCAACCCTATCCTATACTACAAAACTAAAACTTATCAATTGTTGCTGACATTAGGCCTGAAGGTTCTTACAATGGTTCGCAACTCGCACGCACAGTTCTGGCCACAATTCACAACTTTGCCGTAACTTTATACCTGGTAGGTGTCAACTTTAGTTACCCCAATTGTTGCAAATTCTTACGTTTTCCTACACCCGCGAACCTACTGAGTGCACCCCAGTAGATCCAAACAACTACAATTTCTTACTTAAGGTAGTTATTGAGATTTTCAGTCTATTTACAATCTTATTCATATTTGGAATATACATTTTTAAGTAAGCAATCTATCATATTGTTCAATCTCAAAAAGCTCAGCCGTACCAAAAAAAAGATATAAGGCTTTGAAGTTCAGCTTTTTAACACACAAAG
>NW_018024615.1:0-6133 GCF_002006095.1 Pseudomyrmex gracilis
GTAGTTACTTACGTTTGTTTCTGGTCATTTTTTATAGAATTATTGATGATGATTGATGTTGTCTCGTTGCACTCTTTATCTATTTCTCCCTCTCTCTCTTTCTGTCTCTCTCTCTCTCTCTCTTTCTCTCTCTCTCTCTCTCTCTCTCTAAATATTTTCTTTTTCTTTGATATTTGTTTTTATATTTTATTTTATTTTCTTTATATATTTTATATTTATGAATTTTTATGTTTATTTTTGTTTATATAATATTGTATCATTTTACTTTAGTTGCGCTTTAGAGGACTTGTCCCAGAAGCGCAGGAATAAATAACGCTTTCTCTCTCTCTCTCTTCTCTCACTCACTCGCTCACTATTCAATCTCTGTCACTTTCACTTTTACTCTCTCTTTCTCTCTCATCATACTTGTCTCTTTCTATTCTTTCTTCTAACTAACGCGCTTAAATCGCCATCTGCTGGAAAACTACGAATATGCACATTACACGACGAAAAACGTGAATTTCTCACTTCAAAAACTTTATCGTCGCATATTTCTGAAAATCAGAAACAAACAAAAAAAACGTAAAAATACTTTTTTTTAAATATTTTATTCTGAATCAATTAAGACCAAAACGAAATTGATCGGTTCAGTCGTTACTTAGATATTGCCTTGAGAAAATCTTCCCACTTCTATTTTGCATGAATCTCGCGTATAATAGGCACGGTGTGCTCGCGCAGTTCGAGCGCAACTTCGTTGCGCGTGAAACTTGGCGCGAGGCACTACCGTGCCTCTTGATAAATATATATTCATGATGATGAATGTATATACATATAAATATAAAACAAATGCAAACTGTACCACAGATATATAACTCACAGGTTTTCTTTATACTTTTAACCTTAGAACTTGCTGCTTCTGAATCTTCCACAAATGTTCTTTGTAACTTTTTTTTTGCTTTTTTCTATATTCAGCTGCTACCTCTTGAGACAATTTCTTTACTAAATCCATAGTTTCTTGTGGATATCTATATAAAGAATTTATATTAATTAACTCTTGCACTTGTATACAAGACAAATTTTTATATATTTGGTGTGAGTTTGTAGTATCAATATTTTTCATAATAACGACAAATATAAAAAAAGCTTATTAGATTTTGCAATAAATATCATTTAGTAATATTATCACAATGTCCATTTACCTGCATTCTAATACTTCAACGTTGACAAACACCTGAGCTAAACAAACAAGCGCGTCTTACGTGAATTTGTTTTTGTGAGCTAGTAAAAATATACTATTAGATAGAAATACTCACTCACTCACTCCCTCGCTCACTCACTCCCTCGCTCACTCACTCACTCACTCACTCACTCGTTTGATCGCTCGTCCACTTATTCACTTTTCACTCACTCACTTGCTCGCTTACTTTCTCTCTCTCTCTTTCTCTTTCTTTCTCTCTCTCGTTCTCTTTCTCTCTCTCTCTCACTCTTTCTCTCTCTCTTTCTCTCATCCATATTACATTACAATCTTTTTTTTGTGTTCAACGCGCGCGCGCCATCTTTTGGAAGCACTAGGAACCTGCACACATTCCTTGCATTCCTGAATCCGGAGACGAGGTATGACGATAAGAAACATAATACTTTTTACACACATTTTTTTTTATCTTCCATTATCTCCGTTCAGAAGCCACAAACAACAACAACGCAAGAATACTTTTTTTTTTTATTTTGTCAACACAAATCGAACGAGTCTAAAAAGAAGTCGATCGGTTCAGTCGTTATTAAGAAATGACTGATTAAAAATCTCCTCTCCACTGAAATGTCTGAGTTTCGCGTAAAAGAGGCACGGTGTGCTTGCGCAGTTCGAGCACCACTTTGTTGCGCGTGAACTTGGCGCGAAGCACTACCGTGCCTCTTGATATGACTATTCCGTACTGTGCTTACGTAAGTGAGTGATACGTGCGTAATACATTACGTATACAATATGCACTATAAAAACTGCAATATAAATATGCTCAATGATCTCTCAAGTCACGTTGCACTGCAACATAGAAATATTCAAAAAATAAAGCATCTATATTTAAAAACTTCTTATCTTTGTCGTAGTATATAACGCAAGATAGTTCCTTATATAAAAGATGCTAAAATTAAATTTTAGAAACAACTTATTTCAAACTTGTATTAATGTGCGATTACATAGAGATGTTCTTACGATAAAACTTTGTACAAATGTATAGATAACTACATGAATGTAGAAATTTTTAGTAGGAACCTGAAACCGATTTTAAAAAGTAAAACACTTATCATGTGTAACACGGTTTTGCGTTTTTCTTGATGTATCTCGAAAACTATTGAAGATATCAAAAACTGTTTTATACAAAAGTTTTATGGTAAGAACACCTCTATTTACCTACATTAATAGAAGTGTTAGAAAAAACTTTGTTATATACATTTGTTAAACAATTTTTTTTTAATTAGTTTTTAAACATTTTATTAATATAAATAGATAAAAAATGTTTTTTTATAACAGTTTTGTATGAACTATTTTTTAATATCTCTAATCTTTTTCAAGATAAATTAAGAAAAGTGAAAAGCCGCTCTACATATGAGGGATGATTNCACACCCTCAAACCGTTTTTTGGCACAAACAAAAAATAGTTTTGTGTTACGGATGAACTACTTTACATGCACACAAAGTTTTAGAATTTTCTGAATTTCCGGATTGCCTAACCTCCCTTGTTAGTTGCAAAATACTGCAAACTTAAAAGTTAATAATTTTCTAAAAACTATCAAAGATGTTGCAACATACGTAAATTCAATACCACGTTGAAATCTAACATTCGCAACCACATAGCTTCTTACTTAAACGCTCATATTAACCAAAATGTTTCGTTAACACAAGTAGAACTTGATCTATTAAAGAAACTGACATCTACACAAACTTTTGTCAACAACAATTCAGACATCATTTTCACAAGAGCGGACAAAGGTAATATCACGGTTGTTATTAGAAAAAACTTTATTATCAAATGTTAGACACGTCAAAACTTTTATTAAAGAGAATCCTGACATATTGTTCACAAGAGCGGACAAAGGTAATTCCACTATTGCAATTCACAAAACAGATTATCTCTCTAAAATGAATGACATTTTGAATGACATTCACACGAACACATTAATTGATAAAAACCCTTTAAAAAAAAATTACTAGCGATTTAAAGAATTTACTAGAACGTTGGATTGCAAAGGGCTTCATTAGTCAAATATCAATGAACTCTCTCTATAAAGATCCCTTTCTACCTCGCGCTTATGGAGTTCCTAAGATACACAAAACCAATTGTCCATATCGAATAATCATATCTTCAATAGACAGTTCGCTACACAATTTTGCATTATACTTACATAAAATAATTTATAAAAGTATTCCGAATTCGCCTTTTGACATCAAAGATAGTTTTGAACTTTTTAAAGCATTGTCAGGTCGCGAACTCGATAAGAAATACACCCTTTGTTCTTTTGACGTTGTATCCATGTTTACTAATATGCCAGTTCATCTTGCACTTGAAGGGATAGCCAAGAAATGGAAACACATACAAATGCATACTAAAATCAACAAACAAGNATTTCTATTAGCATTAGAATTTGTCATGACTTCCACTTATTTTACCTTTAATAACAGAATCTTTAAACAAACATTTGGAACTTCAATGGGTTCTCCATTGTCTCCAATTATGGCGGACATTACTTTGCAGGATTTAGAACTGAATGTTCTTAATTCGTTAACGGTTTCCATCCCTATTTACTGCAGGTATGTGGATGTGACATCTTACTAGCAGTCTCAAAAGATCAAGAGATTGCGATACTTAACGTCTTTAATTCGAAGCATAGTAGGTTACAGTTCACACATGAATTAGAGTCGGATGGTAGCATTACCTTTCTTGACACACGGATTATCAGAGAAGATAACGTTTTGATTTGTGATTGGTATCACAAGCCGACGTTCTCTGGAAGATATTTGCATTTTTTATCACAAAATCCAATGTGTCATAAGATTGGTACTATAATGTCATTGGTGGATAGAGCAATCTTATTATCCGAACCGAAATTCCACCACAAACTTACAATTTATTATAAATATATTAATAGAAAACTAATATCCGTTAGATATCATTTTCAAATATATTAATCTAAGGCTCAAAAAATTGTCCAAATCGGACAAATCACATTACACCCAAGAACAAGAATCAACGAAATTTTTTGTCATGCCATATNTATCGGCTAATATTGATAGTCTCAATAACTTCTTTAAAAATATTAAATACAAAATAGTTTTTAGAAACATTTCACAATTAAACAAATACATCAAAATGCATAAAGATCCTATTCCTCCTGATAAGCGTAAGAACGTAGTATATCGTATTGAATGTGAATCATGTGATTCGAATTACGTGGGACAGACAAAAAGACAGATTTCCACGAGAATTAGGGAACACATGAATTGTGTTAAGAAAAACCAAGAGACTTCAGTATTGGCCGAACATCAAAGAAATACAAACCATTCATTTAAATGGAATTCAGTCCAAATACTTGACAATAAACCGAATTATTTTAAGCGATTGACTTCCGAGATGCTTTTCATTAAATTACAACGCGACAACAGTTTAAATATTATGAGAGACACAGAGCTGTTAGATGAAGCATATTTACCGATTATTGATAAACTATAACCCTTAATTTTACCTACAGACTTGACTTTTATTATTGACAACACAATGTTTTGCCTCTCAGTTTTTGTTCACTCTCTCAGCACACACACACATGACACATCTATCTGTACATTGTATTTACTCTGTCTAATTTTGTACATCGTTGAAGTGTTTTTTCACTTGGTAAGCTATTTATTTACACAACATTGTAACTTGATCCATTTTTGCAATTGTTAAATTTATTATAAAACAATAATATTGTAAATTTATAGAACTGTCGACTGAAGATGACTTAAATAAAAGTTGAAACGTTTCGACACAAAAACTCGACTATATCTTTGTAAATAACACCCAGCATCTGGTTCCTATCGGCCGATCATTCTACACAATTAATTTTATATAAAGAACCCAAGGACGTTCTTCATATACACAAATTTTTAAGTTTATTTTATTAGAATGCGACATTCCTAAAACGTGAGCTTGCCCTAGCCGCGAAAACGCTTCGACACCCACCGTAGTAACAGTGTTTACAGTCTTAGCTTCCTTACAGCATGCTGAAGCGGTGGAAGGGATGCGCACTACAGCAGCAAGTTTATGCAAGTAGAATTTGCTGCTGTTGTGCGCATTCCTTCCACCGTTTCAGCATGCTGTAAGGAAGCCAAAACTGTGAACACTGCGTAGTAATCGCCCGGGTACTTCCCTGGGGTACCCTACCATATCTTCAACCTGATTGGTTGATCGCCACCTCAAGTCTTGTTCCCACCAACCCTACTCCAAGCAAACTGAGCCGCGCCCTTAGTCTTAGCGCAGGGAGCAGTTAGTCCATATTCAAGAATCAAAGTAGCACCAGTCTTTCAATTCATACGTGTAAACCGAGTGTCTTAACTTCGAGTTTTTTTGTAACGTATTGAGTCCGGGCTCGCTCAAATTAGCATCGAATCATAATCGTAAGTTTTACGAGTATTAGTAATAGTTTCTTCAGTAATCTTCCGGTCAAATTGTTTAGTTCTGTTAAGCGCGTACTTCAGTTTCTGATTTAATTTCGTTTTAGTTAATTCAGTGTTGCTGTCACCGGTGAGTGATATTGAGTAATTTTAGATTTAGTCAAATTTTGTGTTTCAGTTTTGAATTTTAACCTTTCTTCTTTTGGGTTAATTAAATATTTTTTAACTAGTATTTAGTGACTTTAAGTGAATTTCATTAAGTTGATAAACTGTGTTTAACCTAACCTAACCTATCCGGGAAAAGCGCTCGGCGCTTCGGTCAGCTTCGGGCGGTAGAAGAGAACAGACATATAGAACCGCTCTCTTTCTATCTCGAGCTATAGCTATAGCTAATGCTGCGAGCCGCGAGAATCATGCCTGGATTGTTCGTTTTGTCTCGCGCGTCGCTCGCGCGAATGTTCTTTTTCTCTCTCTCACTCTCTCTTTCTCGTTCCCCGTACTACTTAA
>NW_018024616.1:0-1769 GCF_002006095.1 Pseudomyrmex gracilis
ATAGGAGCCGACGACCTACATAGACATCTGCATTACGCAAAACAACACTCAGCAGGCGAGGAAATGAGAGCGCTAGCGTAAGTCAAAAATTTGTAATCACGTTTTGTAAATGTCCGAAAACCGGCAAAAAAGTTGCCCGGAAAAACGTGACTGGAACTTCGCTCGTGAATATCGAACGAATAAGAATTTAATACCGACACCGGAACCGCAAACTGCTCCGGCGAAACTAGAGGCACATACGTATAGGCGCCGGTTGAGATTCGAAGGTGACACGGAATCACAATCGAACGTAACTATTGAAAGAGAGTTTGAGATAGAGATAAACCGGAGTATCGCTGGAAATTTATTAAGGGGGGAAGACGGTAATAGCGAACCTACTTTTTTAAATCAAAGCAAAATGTTCCAGACGGGCGGAAATAACCTTGCCTCAGATTTAGATAACACAAAAAGGGCTCTGGACATAGAGAGTGTTAGGCGAGCCCAGGACGCAGTAGACAGGGAACTAACACAAATGCAACACGAGCTAGTCGGAGCTCGTGAAGCGGGGTCCGCGGGAAACCCAGGGTCGGGTAGGCCGAGTCATGACGCCACCGAGGAAGTTCTACGTCAAGTCTTGCGAACATTAGGAGTAATGGAAGCACGTATAGACGCGTTGGGTAGGCAAATGGGGGAGTTACGCAAAGAAAGAATGCGCGAAACAGGTGCTCCACCCACAAGAAGAAACACACACGTACGGCCGAGCGAGCAACTCGATATCACGTACGGACGGACGGATGATGACATCCGAAACCACGTAGTAAACAAAAGTCAGCTACAATTAAAAGACGCGGTGAATCTAATAGCGTTTGACGGGAAGTCGGCTGAACAGATACGCGAATTTTTGAACGCGTGTGAATACGCAGCGGGAGTTGTTAGCCCGTTGGATGAACCTGCTTTGTTACAAGCAGTGTTGTGCACGAAGTTGCAAGGTCAGGCTTTGTTAGATTTTGAGACAAAGAATATCTGTAACTTCCGACAATTAAAAGAGGAAGTCGAAAACACTTATGCTGCAAAAAAGAGTGTTACTCAGTTGCAGATAGATTTCAACACGTTAGAGCAAAAGAATGGTAAAAGTGCGCAAACGTACGGCCACCGTGTAAATCAGATCGCCATGGAATTGTATGGGGCCATGGTGGAAGGTAGAGGACACACCGTTGAAGGAAAACGGATAATTATGAGCACAATCAAAGAGCAGGCGTTACAGCAATTCCAAATAGGATTAAANAGCGAAATTAGGGTAATAATTCGCTCACAAAATTATGGAACTCTACAGGAGGCCATAAATGCGGCCAGCTCGGAGGAAAAAGTGACGACACCTCATAGCGGGCAAGTAAAAAGTCAGAATTCGCAAAATAATGGAAAGTATAATAAAGACACGTGTTTTAAGTGCGGAAAACACGGACATTTCGGTCGAGATTGCCGAGTCAGCAAAATGTCATTACCAAAGGCAGGCGGCAGAGTAAATGCCGTTAAAAAATATTGCAACTGTTGCAAGAAAACAGGGCATTCCAAAGAAAATTGCTGGGCCCTGAATGATAAGAAAAAATATCAAGGGAAAAAAGCAAATGATGCATCGTATAAAAAACAAAGCAAAAAGCAAAANCAGAGTAACGACTCATCCGAGAATGACGAGGATGACACTAAGAAAAGAAAAGCTATAACAATAGCAGAGCTTCAAATTACTGAAGTAAATACGACGCAAGCAGGTTTGGACATCGTGAAAATGCCAA
>NW_018024616.1:8688-10982 GCF_002006095.1 Pseudomyrmex gracilis
GAATACGAGTATGAAATAATTTATAAAAAGGGAAAAGCCAACACTAACGCAGATGCGTTGAGCCAAAGCATCGAGCAACCTGAGGTATGCATATACAAAACAGAGGAAACCGATGAGGGCAAAGAAGCAAGTGAGACACAAGAACTCACGGAAGAAGAAAAGAAGCAGATACTGTATGAGTATCACGATGCGCCGTTAGGAGCGCATCAAGGGATAGCGCGAACCGTAAAAAGAATTTGCCAGAATTATAATTGGCCGCATCTTGCAAAAGATGTGGAGGAGTATATCTCAAAGTGTGCATCTTGTCAACGAAATAAGTTGACGAAGAGAATTAGGACACCAATGGTCGTCACCGATACACAAGCAGAGCCATTTGAGAAATGCGCTCTTGATATTATCGGTCCATTAACCATTACAAACAACGGAAGTAAGTATCTGTTGACCTTCCAAGACAATTTGACAAAGTTTAGTAAGGCAATACCTATCTCGAATCAGGAAGCAGCGACCGTAGCAAAAGCATTTGTTACAAAAATAGTGTGCGAGTATGGCATTCCAAAAACGGTATTAACAGATCGAGGCACAAATTTCGTCACTGAAATGTTCAAAAACGTGTGCAGATTGTTACCAATTAATAAGATCCAAACAACGGCATACCATCCCGAAAATAATAGAGCTTTGGAACGTTCGCATAGGACCTTAGCTGAGTATATAAGGCACTACGTAAATGAAGATCAAACAGATTAGGATGAATGGATTCCATACGCTATGTTTGCGCACAATACTACGCCACATTCAGCCACAGGGTTTACACCGTTTGAATTAGTGTATGGTAAACAGGTGGAATTGCCAACCGCGTTAAGAAAACCTCCGGCGACGCAGTATAATCTAGAAGATTACGCACAGGAATTGAAAGAACGATTACGCGCCGCAAATCGCGTGGCGAGAGAAAATCTGCGCGAGGAAAAAGAGAAAGCAAAGCGTCAATATGATATAAAAACAAAAACGGCATCTTTCAAAATTGGCGATAAGGTCCTGCTTTATGATGAAACATTGAGAAGGGGAAGGTCACAGAAGTTGAAATCACTATGGGTTGGACCGTACAAAATAGTGGCAAAAGTTTCAGATGTCACGTATACAATAAAAGCGAGAAGACGCACACAGAATGTGCATGTTAATAGGCTAAAGGCCTTTATAGAAAATTAGGTAAAAAGTACTTACCAATCTGCTTCACTCTGAGTCAGAAATAGTTACAACGAAAGGATTGGGCGACAAGGGGGGACCCAGGCACACCACGTCGGGATCTGGAGAGGCCAGAGAATAGTCCTTTGGCTCCAGGATTACCACCTCATCCTCGGAGTCGGTGATCGTCACGGTAATGATTGAGGATGACACGAACGACTCCGGCAGGTCAGAGTCGTGGTCTTCAGTGTTGGTATCCGGAGAGTCTCGGAACACAACAATGGTAGCCGCGCTCGTAATACTGACCCGCGAGTCAGTGTCACTATCATCATCACTCACAATTTCACAGGAGTTGGTCCAGTCTTCACCTCCAAATTGAAGACCGAGCCAACAAGTAACACAGAGAGACCCGGATGGTCGACCCGCGCATCCGCATCGACTACATGGAGATGCCATTGTTAAAATGTATGTAGTAACAAAAATTAGTAAAAATTTTTTCCGTTGTTCGCAAAGGCTGGCGAGGAACTAACTCAGTGGTGAAGTGTAAAAATTCAAAAATCCGTTCCGAAAGAAAGGGGGAAGTAGTGAAATTCGCGGTTTAGCATAAATTTGACACCAGAAATTAAAATTAAACTCGAATAAAATCGTAGTCAAGTCAGGTTACTCCACGACTAAAAGTGAAATATGTATAGACAACACAGCGTAGGAATACAACGTTGCAGGAAATAATGTAAATGTTATCTTACAGGATAAAAATTTTACTATTTAAAATTGCCGTATGTAATGCGTGGGATGGGACCGAAAAACAAGAATTTAGGATTCGAAGGTTCCAACATAACCCTGGCATATATTTCGAGAAACAGGGCGAGATGTACCGTTTTTCCAAGAAATGGAAGCTCGCAATAAGGCTAGATGTAACTTCTATATATAGTAGGTTAAAACAGTTGCAAGAAATGTTGGATAAATCCGGAGACTTATGCGACAATAAAAAAGTAAGTAAAAATAAAGAGNTTTGTGACAGTTTTTCTTACGAGTTACGGCACAGGGAACTCAAGGTCAGTACATTAGTAAACAAGATAAAAATGATAGTAGGAACACCGACGCGCAGTCGGAGA
>NW_018024617.1:0-1405 GCF_002006095.1 Pseudomyrmex gracilis
TTCATATGTGGAGTCTGTAAGTAATGTCTGAATTTTAGTGTCATAATCTGTTTTATTCATGATCACTGTTGTATTGCCTTTATCTGCTGGAAGGATAATAATATCTGTGTCTTGATTTAATTGTTTCAAAGCACAGCGTCCAGATCTAGTAAGATTATGAGTTGGCAATTTTGATTTATTTAGTATGTTAGCCACTAGTCTGCGGATATTGTTAGCAGGTTCTTGGGGAAGAAAATGTATGGCTGTTTCTATATGACTAATTATTGTCTCTTTTGGGAGTTTAGTTGGGGCTACCGCGAAATTGTGGCCTTTGGCCAAGGCTGAGAACGTTTCGGCAGAAAAGGTTTTATTGGACAGATTTTTTACCGTGTTTAGTAGTGGACGGATAGTAGTTTCCTGAGGTGCTAATTTCTGATATTTTCTCATCTGTTGTTGAGATGAGTGCAGATGTATGCGTTCTGCTTGTTCGTATGTTATACGGTCTAGTATAAGCCACAGATCTGGCCTAATGCAGGCAGATAGATGCAGATGGAGATGGAATAGTTTTTGAGAAATATGATAAATTTGATATTTTATATGGGAAATGCGCTCTTTCACTAGTTGAAGACCGGTTTTTTGCAAGATGTTGTTTGCTTTCTTTGTGCCAAAATGGTTTTTTATGTGAAGAAATTTTGGGACGATGTTATTGTCCCGACACCTTTTAAGAAAAGCTAAAGTTGCCAGGTGTTTTGATAGAGAAGACCTGTAGTTGCTAAAAGTATTAACTTTAGATAGAATACCCTCCCCGTGGAGGTACTTAATTTGATATTTGATGCTTTCGCGGTGTGTAGTATTAACATACAAAGATGTTTTTTCGGGTTTGAACCGCGTTAGTGTCATTTTAATACCGACGTTTCGTGAACATTCCAGCTCACTTCATCAGGGTTAGAAGAGCAGCCTGATACTGAGATGCTCTTGGTCAGGTGTCACTTTTTATAGCGCTGGATTGAAGTGGAAGGGGAGGGGTGTGGTGGAGGAGGGGTGGAATGGTAAGAAAGAGGGGAGGATGTGTTTATGGCAAGATGGAATGCCATAGTGAACTAGTCATATGTCCATTGTCTCTATTGAAATTGTTATAATTTATTTTTTCCTTATAGAAACAAATTTAACGTATTTAAAAGGTTCGTGATATCCGCGAGAACAACAAGATCAGCAATCCAAGTAAGTTGTGATAATTCTGGTATATTCTTGTCTTTCATTTCCATGAATATTATTATATTTTTACGTAAATTAAAGAAACGCTCTAATGTTTTGCCTTGACTGAGCCATCGCGATTCACAAAAATATGGTATATTTATACTTTTTAAAAAAAGGTAAAAAAATGCGCCAAGTACACGCACAACACGTAATACTTTAAATTAAAATT
>NW_018024617.1:1694-4032 GCF_002006095.1 Pseudomyrmex gracilis
GGCAAAAAAACTTGGCGTGGCTGCACCAAAACTATAGCAGACATGTTTTATCTGTGCACGTGCGAGCTATTTTCACTTTCTCTTATGTCACATATGTAACTATAAAAACTAAACCAATCAGCATTGCATTAAATGTCTCTCGCACTCTTTCTCACTCTCTCTTACTCTCTCTCTCTCGCACTCTATAACACACTCTCACACTTCTTTCACTCTTTCTCATTTTTTATCCTACTCTCTCTCTCACTCTTTCTCGCATTCTTTTTCACTCTTTCTCGCTCTCTCTCTCACTTTTTTTTTGCACTCGTTTTTGGTCTCTTTCACTTTCTCTCACTCTCTATCTCTTGCACTCTTACATTTTCTCTGTCTCTCTCTTTCACTCTCTCTCAGTATCTCTCGCTCTTTTTCTCACTCTCTCTTACTCTTTTTCGCACTCTATAACACACACTTTCACTTCTTTCACTCTTTCTTATTTTTTATCCTACTCTCTCACACTTTTTCTCGCACTCTCTTTCACTTTTTCTCGCACACTCTCTCACTCTTTTTTGCACTCTTTTTGGTCTCTTTCAGTTTCTCTCACTCTCTCTTGCACTCTTACACTTTCTCTCTCTCTCCCTCTCACTCTCTCTCGCATTTTTTCTCATTCTTTTTTACTCTTTTTCGCACTCTATAACACTCTCTCTCACACTCGTTTTCACTCTTTTTTCCACTCTTTTATTCTCTCTCACTCTTACTCGTTTACGCACTCTTACACTTTCTCTTTCTTTCTCTCTCTCTCAGTCTCTTTCGCACTCTTCTTCACTCTCTCTTACTCTCTCTTGCACATTTACATTTTCTCTTTCTCTTTTTCCCTCACTCTTTCTCAGTTTCTCTCGCACTCTTTCTCACTCTTTCTTACTCTCTCTCGCACTCTATTACACTCTCTCTCACACTCTCCCTCTCTTTCTTATTTTCTATCCTACTCTCTCTCACTCTTTCTTGCACTCTCTTTTACTCTTTCTCGCACTCTCTCACTCTCTTTTTCTACTTTTTCTTATTCTTTCTCATTCTCTCTCACTCTTTCTCACACTCTTACACTTTCTTTCTCTCTGTCTCACTCTCTCTCAGTCTTCCTCGCACTCTTTCTCACTCTCTCTTACTCTCTCTCGCATTCTATAACACTTTCTTTTACACTTTCCCACTTTTTCTCTGTTTCTCTCTTACTCTCTTTCTCACTCTTTCTCGCACTCTCTCACAATCTTTTTTCCACTTTTTTTTATTCTCTCTCACTCTCTCACTGTCTCTCGCACTCTTAAATTTTGTCTTTCTCTCTCTCACTTTCTCTCAATTTCTCTCGCACTCTTTCTCACTCCCTCTTACTCTCTCTCGCACTCTATAAGACATTCTCTCACACATTCTCACTCTTTCTCATTTTCTATCCTACTCTCTCGTACTCTTTCTCGCATTCTCTCTCACTCTTTTTTGCACACTTTTGTGGTCTCTCTCACTCTCTCTCACTCTCTCTCGCACTCTTTCTCATTTTCTCTTACATTCTGTCACTCTTTCTCATGTTCTATCCTACTCTCTCTCACTTTTTCTCGCACTCTTTCTCACTTTCTTTTTCACTCTTTTTTATTCTCTCTCACAGTGTAGACGCATGTATATTGGCACCATTTTTTACACTACAAATAAAGTGACAGTTCCCCACCACCTAGCTAGTCGTTTTTCTTCACCACCTAGCCGGTTGTTTTTCCCCACCACCTAGCCGGTCGTTTTTCCCTACCACTTGCCTTTCTAGTCAGAAAACGTGAAAAATTACAAGTCAAAACGTTTTCTGTCAAAACAGTTTTGAAAACAAGCCTCGAAAAAAAAAACACATTAATACTTTTATTTTCTGCCTTTTTACCTGAATTGATTGAGACTAGAATAATGCCGATCGGTTCAGTCAGTATTAAGATATTGCTGATTGAATTTTTTCCTACTCCTAAAATTCTTCATTTTCGCGTATTAAGAAATACGGTGTGCTTCGCACAGTTCTGGCGCACTGCGCGCGCGTGAACTTGGTGCGAGGCACTACCGTGCCTCTTGATATTCTGAATTTAAAAAGTTTAAAATCTCACGAAATTGGCGATGGTTCACTTCTGTTGTTCTAATAAAATTGACAACTTTAATAACAATTTTCATTACTTCTTCATATTTCAGGGATTTTGCACATAATGCTTCCTGATGAATGATGCAATGTATGGAATATATTTCTTGTCCTGATTGCGATCTTATTTTTGATTTCAGACGTCCTATAAATCCAGTATGTTGTCCCACCATTGCTGCAGCACCATCGGTAGCAACCGAAACTAAGTTTTCC
>NW_018024617.1:4532-6035 GCF_002006095.1 Pseudomyrmex gracilis
TTAAAAGAACATATAATTTATCACATCATATTATGCACATTAATTATATTATTATAATTAAAAATATTATATATTAATATAATTATGATATATAAATAAAAATTACCTCATAATCAATGACTCTCGATTTTAATTCTTTTAAAAGTTCCATTCGCTCTACTNCTTCAATTTTATTATGTGTAGATTCATGTTTAGATTTATAATGTCTTTTTATATTATATTTTTTTAGCAGTGATGGTTATTCCACATATTAGGCACTTAGCTTCATTATTTATTTTAATTATAAACCATTTTTTCCATAATTGGTCGACATCTACATGACTTTTTCTTTTACTTTTATTGCCTTCCATAATAACTATATTTGTTGAATTGAAGTAAAAACTTCAAATATTTATAATTGTGATAGTTTTACTCTAATTTAATGGTTAGAAATAAAAGAAAAATAGTTGATACATTGGCCGCTATGCAACAAAAACAGAAAATTAGCGGGAGGATCCGAGTTCGACTCCTGAAGTATTTTTCGCAATGGATTTTTTAATTTCGAGAGAAGTAAATTAGATATTTCATTTAATGTGATGCAAATAAAGATGCGTCCTAGATGAATTTTCGAATTGCAATTTCAGTTTGAATCATTACGTGTATATTAATTTACGCGTTTAAATAATATATAATATATTTGCATGTACACTTAGCATTGGCTCGTATCGGTCTTCATTACTTAGTTTGACAATTTCACGAATCTTTAATATTATTGATAAATAGAAAATACACAAAAAGCAACAAACGTTTGTAATTTATAAATTACAAACAAGTCGATAACTGGAATGTCTTTTTCTCGGAAAGAGAAGTGTTTCACTATAGAAAGTAAACAATTAAAAAAGTACATAAAAAATCAAAATTATATTCTTAACTGAGTTTTACATATATGTACATTAGTTAATTTTTTAGCACACTTTATTATTACACTAAATATACATATACTAGAACTAGATGAAGGATGGATGGTATAACTGGAACAAAGAGTAATGTTTTTTGTGCAAAACTATAAGTCAAACATGTAAAATAAAAGTAATATATTTTAGCAAGTTTATTTCTTTTCTTTATTTGATATAACAAATTAAAATTATAAGATAATTAAAAATATATAAAAATTATATAATATATAACAATTATTATAATATAACAATTTGGAAATATAAATAACACGTTGAAAATTTAAATTAAATGTTTTATGTAAGATTTAGTTTTTGCAAAAATAATTGTTTAAATCAAAAAATCAATTAATATTTAGTTTCAAACCGTTTATTGTAATGTGAAGTTGTTTAAACCAGCATCTATAATCTCATGCTTATTAAAGTTTTAAGATGCTAATTTGCAATACTTTACATTGGTAATTTATCTAGATCATTCAGTTATTTTTAATTAAGCTACTTTACTGAGGATTATCCTAAACAAAGGATCGAAACGTTTGAGATATTGATACGAATTAAATATTCATTGGCT
>NW_018024618.1:0-1829 GCF_002006095.1 Pseudomyrmex gracilis
TATAGTATGATGTAAATTAAATTTATATACCTAAAAGCAACCATGTTAGTACATTACATTTTTGTATAAATAATTGTATAAAAATTCAAAATGTCCTATACATCTCCTACAATGTCCTGGACATATTCAGGATGATCCTGAGGATGTTTTGTGCTATCTGGGGTAGATATAATTATGATAGCTCTATGTATACAAATTTAAATATAAAGTCAGATATAAATTCAAATACAAACGTAATTTATTAATTGTATCTAAAATAAACAAATGTATATTATCTAATAATTTTTGTTAGTTAGTATCTTTTATAACATTAAGATTATTACACTATATAATGTGACGTGTAACATTTCAGATGTCAAACGTGTAATAGGGTAATTTATTATCAAAACCACGTATAGATTTTTAAGTAAAATTATGTTCAGTGTTAAAACAACATCCCGCTATAACAAATGTATAGCAATTTTATTTTTATAATTTTTATATTCCAGTTTTTAACTAAATTTTGGTCTGTCTTATGTAATTAACTTCATAGAAATTTTGCAATAAATATTAAACTATATTTTTAGTTACCCACTGCTATATAATTGTTATGTGATTTAACAACTGTACTTTTTCAATTTTATTTTATTTTCAATAAACAACATTGCATTGACTTTTTTTAATGACAGAATTGTTGATATTTTCAATATTTTTAATTCTTTTCACAAAAAATTACAATTTATTTATAAGTTAGTGTATTTATCTATGAGTTAGTCAAGACAAACAGCAATTTTAATTAACAGTAATTTTAGTTTACATATCATTATAGAAAACAAACTGATTACTTGGTATAACAAACTCAAATTGTTTAGGTACTATTTAAATTATTTATCTCACAACTTTGTATATTGTAAATATATATCATATAAATGTACTATATATCTATTTTAGTAGACAGAACGATATTGTTATTTAATTGAACTTTCTATCAAAAGAAAACTTACGGTTTTTTTGTATAGACATTTTTATTGAAACAATAGATTTTATCTTTAACATGATTAATAGAAGACTGAGAGAGAGATCACTATTTGTTACTAATATTAATAATGATCAAAGAAATCCCGAATATAATGATCATATAAAAGAAAGCTCGTACATTATTTTGTCACCTCGTATGTTCCGCCTGTTACAGATCATGTAAAAGTCGTGCCAAGTGGTTTTGCATTAAATATTTTTTATTTTGAATACAATATGCATATTAATTTCCAACTTTTCACACAAAGCAAAGTCTATAAATATACAGGGTGTCTGATAATGACCGTATAACCGCTCGTAGGCAGGTAGAAGGGATTATTCTGAGTCGAAAAGTCCTGAACCATTTTTTTCTATTACATATGATAAAGGAGTAATTATTGAATGAAGTAAGCCAATCAGCGCCGACATTTAGCCGAACGCACGTCAGTGAGCCGCGCGCCTGATGTGCGTGAGCGCTCTGCGCGGCTCACTGACGTGCGTTCGGCTAAAGGTCGGCGCTGATTGGCTTACTTTATTCAATAATTACTCCTTTATCATATGTAATAGAAAAAAATGGTTCAGGACTTTTCGACTCAGAATAATCCCTTCTACCTGCCTGCGAGCGGTTATACGGTCATTATCAGACACCCTGTATAATTATATAGATCTTTATATTCAAAGCAAGGTCTATTTTACACTATTAAGGGGATCCTAAACTGACGGTCGAACTCCGTCAATTTACCGACTGAGTTTACAGCTTTTGGCGTCAGATTGTAGTAATATTTGCTTAATATAAAAAGTTATGCAGTTTGTACGTAGAAAACCAACTGCGTCCC
>NW_018024618.1:1994-5995 GCF_002006095.1 Pseudomyrmex gracilis
CTATATTGTTCTTTATGTTGTTCCGAAAACGGGACGCAGTTAGTTTTTTACGTACAAACTGCACAACTTTTTATATTAAAGAATTAGCACTACGATCTGACGCCATACGCTGTAAATTCAGTCGATAAAACAGATTCAGTTTAGGATCCCCTTAAGTACTTCAGATATAAAACTGAGTCCATAAAAGTACAGTTTTACATAGATTATTATGTAAGTTTTATATACAGAGTGTATAAAAAGTACCGGTAGAAGAGACCTAGGTAAAATGAAACAGAGGTAAGTTGAAACAATGACGATATTTCAAAACCTATAACAGTAGACGATTTGGCAATGTAGTTTTAATATACGTAAAATAATAGTCGACTATAGTAAACATCGACGATATACGGTGTGCGGTTGCATTTCTGTGACGTTCGTGCAATAAAATCAGCCTAAAGTAAGTTTTCGTAATATTTTCTAGAATGTAGTCTCTTTTGTTTATACAAAAAATGTAGTATCTCTTTTGTGTATATGTTACTTAGTTTGACTTTGAAATTTTTGTAGCCTAATACTTTAAGTTTTTTCATGTAAAGTTAGTTTTTTTAATACTTATTATTTTGTAGGAAATATTTGTGATAAAAGTTCATAAGCGTTGGAACATTATCTGTTTTAACTCACCTTCCCTGCTGTTTCAACTTACCTCGATGCTAGGTGAATTGCAGTTAAAGTACTTTACTTAAGATTTTTTTTAAGAACTAGTTACAAGATTGAAATGTTTTGTTTTTAAGAATAAGTAAAGGATAAATAAAAGTTTATAAAAAACAAAACCTCATAATCCTAACGTTAAATTTAAGATAGTTATAATAAAATATGTAAAAATTGTTTCAACCCACTTCGGTCTCCCCTACCGCGACAAATCTCGACAACTAGGCATTTTAAGAAGAAATGTTTCGGATAAAAATTGTAGAGTTTAAAAGAATCTACTTACTGATTGTGTTAGTGTGACCTTAAATGGCGCCGCCAAGGTCAGGTCAAGGTCACATCAATTTGTTTAAATGCAGATTCTCTTAATTTTTTTATTGCAGATTTCTATAGCTTAATTCAAGAGCTTTCCAAAACACTATAATAATGTTTATTTTCATTAAGTACTTTTTAAGTTATGAAGATTGAATATTAGAGTACCGCTTTTTTCTACGAACATGGTTTCGACTAAAACAAATTTGGTGAGCTCAGGATGCAGAAAATTGACAAAAAATGTCAATTCTTCCTATTCAACATAATTTTTTGGATAAAGCAACATCCAAAATAAATGATAACGTCAATAGATAATGCTAATACCGGCGATAATCTAATATTCAAACGTCAAAAAGTATTTAATAAACGTATTTAAAAGTATTTAATAACTTTATTCTAGTGTTTTAGAAAGCTTTTGAATTAAGCTATAAGAATCTGTAATAAAAATTAGACAGTTCTATTTAGAAAACTCAATGTGACCTTGACTAGACCTTGGCGACGCTATCCAAGATCACAATAATACAATCAATAAATAGATCCTTTAAAAAACCCTAGAACTTTTATCTAAAATACTTTTTTTGTAAAATGTCTAGTTTTTGATATATTATTTGCGGTATACTGGTACGTTTTATACACTCTATATATTATACATATAAATTATATATATGTATAGATTAGCTCTTACCCAAAGAGAGATCCCTCTTACAATAATGAATGCTTTACTACTATTATGTAATATATTTGATTTCTCAGTTAGCGCTATTGTTCTATTACATATCACTTCTGTAATAGAACAGATTTTGTAGAGGACAGTTTTGTAAAAATGTGTTATAAATGTTTTGCAGTGATATTGTAATATGTGTAATAATATTTTATTTTTTTTGTGTGTGGATTTTAAATTCGAAAAAACAGAATAATAAAATAAAAAGCAAATAGTATTTGTGCGCGTGTATTTGGCACGTTTTTTTACTTTTTTTAAACTTTTAAACTTTTACTTAAAAGTTTAAAAAAAGTAAGAAAACGTGCTTTTTACTTTTTTTGAAAAAGTAAATGTTTTTAACTTCAAACTTGTAATATTATTACTTGTAATATTTAGCAATTCATCTTAACGCATAAAAACACGTACATTGTCACATATTTTAGTCATAAAGAATTGTTAATTTAAGGTGCGTTATTCAATGACTTTTGTATCAATAAAGCAGTTCTTTTCTTTTTGTAATTTTGGTTTTAATTATATCAACTTTTTAAGTTTGTTTAATGTATTTTATATTAAGTTATAGTATATTCCACTGAAGATGACTTAAATAGATTAAATTCTACACATTTGGAAAATCTAATGTGATCTATAGGTATTTATTGCATAACATTCCGGTTTTGGTTCAAATTGCTTAAATTATATTTTAAATTTGGATTTATAAATTGAGTTTCTCCCAAATTGGTGCTTTATCCATCTTATTCATCAAATATGGCCTTGTGTGGTTTTAATTTATTACAACAGCAATGTAATATTATTGTCGCTATATATATTTATGCGTCCTTTTAAATACTTATTAATTGCTGTTCGTACTTTGATAATTACAGCTATCTAAATTTTATTGACTATAATTTGTAATTACGGATTCGAGATATATAAAATCTTCAAGTAGTTAAAAGAGTACAGATGATCGTAACATATTCCGTTTTAAAATGCATTATCTAAGAAAAAAACTGATTAAAAATATTACCCTGATAGCCAAGCATGTTTTGCAAAATTATGTAACTTAATGCTGAGCAGAAAATTTTGACTAGTTGTTGTGTATTTGCTAAAAACGTAATGCATAATCATACATAATCATCAACACAAGAACAAATTTGAGACATTTTGTGTCAGCAGATTCAGAGCAAACGAAGAGCAACTGTTGTCAACAAAATGACTTTCTTTCATGGAAAACTCTTTGCTTTGTCATTTATTTTTGGCAACATAGGAGCAACATGACAGTTACAGAACAAGACACTGATGTTTGTATTTCTGTCGTATGGTTACAAACTGTTGAAAAATTAATTCTATTCTTGTAGCCCATAAAATGGCGAAAACAAATAACCGTCTTTTACAAAAGAAACACACCTCCATTTTGCGTCGCCGCTGCGTTCAGCAGAACTCAGCGCTTATTAAGTGCTTTAAGAGGATGCTGAACCAGCAACTTAACAGCTGCTTTGCTGCTACGCTGTCCAGTAAGTAGTGCCCTCTATACAAGGATAGACGCCCTAATAGGCACATTTGTGAAAATATTGCATAAAAATGGCATCATGAATGGCGACGATTTTGCAATGATTGCACTAAGATGATTTGCCATAACGCAACAGTTTTGTCGAAATAAAATTTTGTAGATAATATTTGTCAAAAATTGCAAAAAAGTCGTTATGCATATTTCCACAGTATATACCTCCAATATGCAAATTGTGAAAATATTGCACAAATATGACATCGTGAGTGACGACGATTTCTTGCATTTCTTCATATGCAATCATATTTCTACATATTTGAAACATCACATAGCTGAATTTCTTTTCTCAATGGACAATTTCTTTGTAAAATTAATTTTGCAAATATATTGCTAAGATGATTCGCCATATCGTTATTCTTTTGCCAAAATAGTATTTGGAAAGTAATTTTGCAAACAACTACAAATATTTCAGAAAAGATGAATGTTTTTACATCTATTTCCTAAAATATGTCTGTATAATTGCAAATTATAATTTTAGTGCAAGATTTCTTCACATAATTTTGTAAATGGTTTCCTATCAGGGCGTATATCTCTTTTCTTGTCTTTCGATCGGTTTGCCCGTTGATAGTGGTGGAGATATGCACACGTACAGTGCGGAGCACCCATATATGTAATACTCCTATATTGCTAGTACGGTGCCGACCTGAAGCTCACCGGTACGGTGCAGACAATATAGTAGCCTCTCTCTCCAGCTGCTTTGTGCGCATGTGGCGCATAATGACGCTCGACCATCTATGCCCATAT
>NW_018024619.1:0-6014 GCF_002006095.1 Pseudomyrmex gracilis
CACGCTTATTCCTGCACAACATCCTGGGAATGGCTCGTATTGGCCTATTTAGATGGCTCTTTGTGGCCTCTTCATTCTTAGTTTCAATTTTTCACGAGCCTTGATTATTCATACGCAAATATATATGTTGTTATCAAGTAACAACGACAATAGTAATTTCCTAACAGTTATATAGAATTTTACAAAAGCTATGTAACTGTTTCATTGCAGTTATATTGCAATAATTATATATTGATAAATAATGTTAAATAACAACGTTGAGTTCAGATAACATTTGTTATTTGTAACATATTCCATAATTTTATTGTTGTTATAATATCATTGTCAGGTAATAACAGAGCAATATAATAGATATGTAACACAAGTATATGACAATTATAAAAGAAGTTATATAAGATTGATGTTAATAGAGTATAACAGCCGTTATATTACGTGTTATTTCTATGTTATATAGCTGATATATTCTGTGTTTGCTGGGATAATAAACTACACCCAGCTGATCCCACCAAATGCAGAGCAGAAGCTTCCGTGGATATTCGGCTTTGCCGACGATGTTGATGCATGGCTGGGCTTACCCCACGATCTTCTACGCTTAGGGTTATCGTAGTGTATCCACTTTTCATCGCCAGTCACGATACGATGCAAAAACCCTTTCCTTTTCTGCCGTTGAAGCAGCTGTTCACACGTGAAAAGACGCCGTTTGACGTCTCTCGGCTTCAACTCGTACGGCATCCAATGTCCTTGCTTTTTAATCATTCCTCATACTTTCAAACGTTTCGAAACTGTTGTGTCATCTACTCCTAATAATTCTGCAAGTTCAACTAGCGTCTGACATGAATCTTCATGAAGTAATTTCTCCAATTCTTCGTCTTCAAACTTTTTTGGTGCGTCAGAGCGTTCTTTATCTTCAACATCAAAATCATTATTTTTGAAGCGTCTAAAGCAATCTCTGCATGTTGTTTCTGACAGAGCATGGTCACCGTAAGTCTTAACAAGAATTCTGTGTGCTTCAGCTGCAGATTTTTTTTGAATAAAATAGTGCAATAAAATTCCCTGCAAATACTCTTTTTTTTTGGCACAAAACTTGACATGTTTAACACTATGAAAAAAAAAAGTTGTTTACACTTTGGCAAAATGACATACACTGAATTTCAAGCTTGCCTATGGTACTTCCTTATAGATGCGTTATATACATATACCATTTTAAACACGCACGCAGTTCTGGTAACGCCATCTGTTGAGAAACAGCGAGAACTTATTCAAGATCCCAATAGTAAGAAACTTTTTTGAATCTTCATCAATCTCTATCTGAAGAAAGGCGTTTGCCAAATTTAAATGACTGAAATATTTACATTTTGATAGCTGTGAAAATATCTTATCCGTCAAAAGAAGTGGATGACGATTTGGTTCCAATGAAGCGTTGAGTCCAGTAGAAAAATCGGCACAAATTCTAATTAAACCGTTCTTTTTGCGAACTACAACTATCGGAGTTGCCCACTCAGAATATTTGATCGTAGATATATTACCATTCTGCTCAAGACGGTCAAGCTCAGTGTCAACTTGAGGTAAGATTGCATAAGCAACCGGACGTTTGGGTTTAAAAACAAGTTTAGTATCTGGTTTTAAATAAAGCTTAACCTTAGTTTTAGAACAACGTCCTAAACCTCTGGAGAAGACGTCTTGAAATCTGCGTTGAAACTCGGTGATATCAAACTGGGAATTATTGACGAAAAAGCAGAAACTCTCTCTATTCAAAGATCGATTCTATAGATTAAATGCAGAGATCCAATCCAATCCCATAATATTTGTGGGGAAAACTTTCCACTACAAACTTTTTTTAAAGAACAAAAGAACTTTATTTTTTTATTTATTTACAAATTGGTTTTCTTAAGGAGTGTGAGTGTTTTTGTGTATGTGTCAGTGTTAGGTGTTGTTAGTGTTTTTTTTAATATTTTTTCTCTAAATTCAATGCTTGGCAGCGTCCTGGTAAATTTCTGAGGGCCGAATTTTCTCAGAGAAGTCTTTTGACTGGTATCCTCATTCTGGGTTGCTACGTCGTAGACGTAGATCTCCTCCTGATGTTCTCTGGAGCTCGTTGACACTTCAATCTGAGCTGCCTGTGAAGCCTTAGCTGGATCGGTTTGAGTACCCCGGGTTATCCGGATTGAGACGGTCTGAGACCTCGTCGATGTTAGATACCGGATTGGAGAGATACAGCGTGGAGGATCCACTTGCTTGTCGGGGACAAAGGCCGGTTCAGCCGAAGATCTCCTTCAGCGAGGAAAATTCTGTGCGGCCTCGTCAGCTTCACCGAGGGAATTTCCAGAGAAGCGACTTTTCACATAATACTACATTTTTGAGCGATGCTTTATCATCGCCGACAAAACGCCTCATTTTCTCCATTTATATTGCTTTTTGGAGAATCTTCATACACGAGAAAATACGTCTTTTAGCGCGGACTAATTAAAAGTTTCGCTTGAAAGTAGCTCCTTGCCGCTATCTGTCAAAATTCGACAGACCGAGCTGTTAAAGAGCCGCGTGCAGACGGAGCTATCAAAAGTGGCGTACAGATTGTGTCGCGACAATATTCAAAACCGGGTTTGAAGTAACAAAGCATCGAAGTTGCTTGATGATACTCTAGAACGTGACCGAGCAGGTAAATTCTTGATCAAAATGAATTGAATTACTTGATGCATTTCTAGCAATATGTGAAGTAACTGTTCCTGCAGGTTTACCAAGATCAAAATGAATTGAATTACTTGATGCATTTCTAGCAATATGTGAAGTAACTGTTCCTGCAGGTTTACCAAGATCAACCCATGTCTTGTTGGAAATTATCGTGAGATCTGATCCTGTGTCTAACAGGTTGGAAATTGATCAAAATATTGATAAATTTGCGACTCGAATCAGTTAAAACTTGATTAATTAAATGAATAGTTTTAATGCTTACTTCAGAACTTTCCTCACTTGACTTTAACCCTCTTGCTGGATGCACAATAACCATCTCCGTGACCGACAGTTTTGCATTTTTGACACTTGTGCTTCTTGAACGTACAATCTTTAGAGTAATGCAAGTTTCCGCAAAACCAACATAGAGTTGAAGGTGTTTTTTGGTTAAACCTTTTTTAACAAATTTACCTTGTTCTTTTTTATTCTTTTTAAACTTCCCCTTTTTCTGAACATTTTTAGACTGGATAAGAGCAACTGTCCCCACGTCTGTTTTTGGATTTTGCACCAACAAAGTATCCTGTTTAAGAGTAACCATTTGTTGACACTCCGTGGCTAAATCCTAGACGGTAAGCGAGTCTGACTTTGTATTAATTAAGTGAAGCAATTTGGTTCTAATCTCAGCATGTTGCAGAACGTAGTCCACAAATAAAGATTAAGCATTTACATTGATCCGCAGTAGTTGTCGAAATCTGAAATTCCTCATGCCGCTTGTTTACCAACTCAGCATAGGCATAGGTTAAGAAATCGTGTTGAGGAGATTGCTCTCAGCATATATCGAACGTCCAAAGAACATCCATGTGTTGTGTGGGGAAGTATTTAAGCAGTTATATTGCTGGTGAAAAAGCGATATTTTCTTTCCAAACATATGTGTAAGATTGTTAACTGTACTTGCAAAATCGAAATCTGTATATTCCTTCGGCAAAATATAGTTAACATACTGCGTATGAACTGACATGTTTAATTTACGAAGGAGTAGTCTGACCTTTGCTGCGTTGTCCAAAGCTTGGGCATCAACGAAAAATAATCCTCGGTAACGTACATACCATGCATAGAAAGTCAAACCATTCTCCGGATCGTAAATAAATTCTGTGATTGCGCTCGCCAGTGTCTCCATTTTAGTTTCCAAGCCAGCAGAAAAAGAAGAAGGAGCGTTATTGAAAATCTTGGAAATATGATTCGCAAATTCTTGCTGTTGAGCCTGAAACTGTTGTTGCAACTGCTGCTGCTGCTGTAGCTGATGCTGTTGCTGTCGCTGCATTAAAGCCGCTAGAACTTCACGAAGACCTTCCATAATCCTCGTCGCCAAAAACTGTTATGTTTATTAACTATTCACAATTAATAAACAACTTTTTAAGATGTTTTGCAAAAATAAATAAAAATATTTTTTTCTTATTACTAAGTATAATTAAAAATACATTTTTACAACGCAAACAACTTTTTTGTTGATATAAACTGATTACACTCCCAGATAACCAAGACTGAATGAACATATTTTGCAAAGTCCGCAATAACACATTATGCCAGTACAATGTAGCCAGCATTCAAACATAATCTGTTATTTCAATTAGTGTCGACAGAAAAACAGAAAAAAAAAGAATATAAATGTGTCATGCCGTGAAGCAAATATTATTGCATCAATCAAGCAGAACTTGCTCAAAAAAATGTAGCAGATTTGAAGCTGTTGAATAAGTATTTATTTGCTTCACATACACACACATATGTGCAAGGTAGAGGGAGAGAGACAGTTTGCTCCTCTTCTTTTGTTTTTTTACTCGACCAATAAGAGTAAGCGAAGGTTCTCTGTTTGCAACGTCTAAACTACTGCGCATGAGCAGAAGCAAACAACTGAATCTTGCTCTACCGCGTCTTTATCTTGTTCTTGTTCTCGATCGCCATCACGCTCGGACGTATTCTTCTCAAGTTCCTGTGAATTATATTCTTCTGCACAATTACGGTTATTGTTAAATAAACTCAACAAGTCCGTTATTAAAAGTGTTGTGGTGTTTTATTTAACTGAACAATTCATCAGGTTATGGGCCCAGGACACGTCTGTCGAAGGATACTCGTCATACTCTGTAAAAATTCCGTGTAAAGCTGTGGTAAAAGTGTTAAAAAAAAACATGACACTCAAAATCATCGATAAAGGCATCACGAGATTTGACGGATCAGACTTTCAAACCTGGAGATTTGAAGTCTTTCAGTTGCTCATCGCATATGGTTTAGAGGACGTGGTAGTTGGAACAAGACCGAAGCCACCGGGCGATGCAGCTAGTGCAGCTGTACGAGCTTGGGTTAAAGACAACGCCAAAGCTATGAGCGTGATCGCGACGTCTCTTGAAAAAGAACAACTGAGAGGTTTAACGACCTGCACAACAGCCAGTGATATGTGGCGCACATTAACGACTACTTATGAACAACGTTCGGCATCAAGCAAGTTATTACTTCTTCAGAAGTATCACGAGTACAGGATGAAAGCAGAAAATTCAGTTATTCAACATGTAACTAAGGTTAAAAGGCTGGCCAGTCAGCTGAAAGATGTCGGTCAAGAAATCAGTAAATTAGACATAATGGCAAAAATCTTGGGTTCCTTGCCGTCAAAATACAGCACATTAGCTACTGCCTGGGATAGCGTTCCAGTAGGAGAAGAGAAAGTAGGAATATTATTAGAAAGACTTATTAAAGAAGAGAGTCAAATGACCGAAGAAGATAACGCAACAAATGCTCTAACTGTTTCAAAAACAAGTGACAAAAAATTAGTCAAAACCACTGAAAAGGATAAGAAATATAAGAAAAAGGGTGACTACAATAATAAATCCTCAGCAGCATGTTTCTATTGCAAGAAACGAGGTCACTTTGCACGTGACTGCTATAAAAAAAAGAAAGATAAACAGTGTCGTTTCCGTAAGAAAAGTAGTGATATTCATAAAAATAGTGCTTTTCTAGTAACAATACCTAAAGTGAAAGACAGTGATAAATCAGTGAAGATCAGTGAGAAATCAAGTGAAAAACAAAACTGCTATCAAGTGAGAGAAATTATGTGTGCAGATACAAAAGACATTTGGATTACCGACAGTGGTGCGTCATGCCATATGACTTATTGACTGGCTTAGTGACTTCGAAACCTTAACAGATGAACTTGTGTCGCTAGGAGATGGTAAGAATTGCCGCGTGAGTAGTAAAGGAACTGTCCCCGATAGCAAAACGTGCAATCGCACGCGAAGGCACACCGTGCAGTCACGGCGTGCGTTCACAGTGGCATCTCTGTGCAATCACTGCATGGAAAA
>NW_018024620.1:0-6014 GCF_002006095.1 Pseudomyrmex gracilis
ATATATATATATTGAATAATGTATATATTAAATGTCCCGATTTTAGATATGCATGCTATCTGAATAGTTTATTAAATTTAATAGCAGTTTTCGATCCACAGAAATTTGTGATTATAATTTTGCTTGTAGGGTCGAAAATGTGGTTATTGTGGCTATTTTCTTCCACAAGAATACAATTTGCTCAATCATTCGTGCTTTCAACCATTTACTGAAGGCGTGGATACGTTGGTAGTAGATGATAATTTCGTAGTCACTGTCTGTAAGTATCGAAAATATCAATACCAAATTACGTTAATCTACTCGAGGCATACGCAAGTTGTACCAAGAAATGTAAAGTTTGCCTGTTCTAAGATTAGTACAGTTCTTTTTATCTTTCACAAAAGGTTTTCAATTGACAAGATGCAATTTGTGTGCACCGATATACTCTGATTGAAAAACAATATTGTTCATACAGTTAATTTATTAATTCAGTATATTAATTTTATAGTGTCAGCACCAGAAGAGCACTATAATAATACTTTGCTCTTGGCGGCATCAAATAGTGAGCAACAGCCTATAAGTAATGACAATGCAGATGAGCAGCAAATTAGCTATGACGAACTGCTTATTACTTGTGTGGCTCAGAAGCCAGCATTATTCGATCATCGAATTCCTGCAAACGAGAGAAGCAATTTAAAAAAAAAAGCATTATGGCAAGAAGTGTCCAACCTAATGGGAGGTAGTAAAAATATTTTGTCCATGCATGCCTGAAGCAAGTGATTGTTGATAATATGCATTAAACTTTTATTTTTATTTTTTTTTGTTTTAGGAGTTTTAAGTGCAATCGAAGCAAAGGATAGATGGAGATATCTCCGAGACTGCTATTCGAAGGCAAAAAAGAAAGAAAACGAGTATATACCAAGTGGGTCTGGTGCAGAACAGCTTTTAAAAAGAAAGAATCCATTTCGATTTAATCAAAAGATGTCGTTTCTCGACGACGTGATGTTAGGAAAGTCTCCGTAAGTTCAATATATAATTATGACCAATTTTGGAAAGGAAGTAGGCTTTGATTTGTTTACATACCCAGCAAACATTTCGGTCACAGAACCATATCCATCTGTGTCCTCAGATACTTTAATGTATTTGTCAACAGAGTTGTTGCGTTTTTTCTCTCTGTGCGCTAACAATTTTAGCAATGTTTCCGTATTGTAGCGTTTCTGCAAACAGTTTCTGTTGCCAACGTCCGCGCCGAAATTGTCAAAAACAGAAATTGTTTGCTGGATATTGAATATGTATATACATATTGCTAGTTCAAACGTAAATGCGTTTGAAAATTTATATAACTATTATAAATTGTAATTGTAGGAATAATCTATAATTTTGAGTTTTAGGACGTGTAGCAGTCTCACTATCAATACAGCAAATACTGATAAGGAAACCAGAAATATTGCAACAAATGAGCCTGCAAAATTAGTGCCAGTTCCATTAGACAGCAGAGGATCTAACGAATCAGACTGTTCAGAAGATGCAATTATCTGTAACTCTGTCAAGAGTATGTTACTACATTAATATAGCATTTATTGGTTTTTATATCAAGTGTTATTTAATTATTTGATTTTTGTTTTCTTTCAGAAAAGAAGTTAGATAAGTCCAAAAACGACCATGACTTTCACGATAGCGTCATTGCAGCACTACGCGATCCGATTAAGGAAACTGATGCAGTTGATGGTTTTTTAATAACACTGGGCGAAGGACTACGAAAACTGCCCTACAAAGAGCGATCTGTAATGCAGATAAAATTTCTGTCGCTGATTATGGAAAAGCAAGAGCAGCTGGAATATCTTTAAGTTCTATTACGCGCGTTCCATTCGTCGTTTCCGCGAGAGGGAGAGTATTTACGTGGTAAATCAATACATAACGAAAATCCTCTCCGGCGCGGATTAAATTATTAATTAAATTAGTTTTAATATTCTTTTTGTTTCCTTGATTTTACGAGCTTGCAAGTTTCACATTTGTGAATGATTTTGCAATTTTCGCACGCGGAGCGCGTCTCTTTGTTATGAAAATCAATTGGCTAGTACGAGAACAAACCCATAGGTAGAACAATATTTGTGAAAACGATCGACCGAACTTGATGCCAAACCATGAGTTGAAATCGTCGCGTATATCCGGGTGTGTTACATTATTACTCGAAGATGGTTTTCGAGAATGAACTGCGTTTGTCATTTTTATATCTATTAAAATATTTTAATAAATTAAAATAAATAAAACTAATAAATTTAAATAATTAAATAAATTGGTATATTTATAAAAATGACACGCGGTTCAAAAACCATAAAACTATCTTCGAATTTTAAAGAATAAAGTTTTATTAATTTTTTTTATGAAGTTTATGTTTATGTTATGTTTATGTTTATGAAGTTTATGTTTATGAAGTTACTTCGTAAATTGATAAGTATTAAATAGATACATGTAATATTAAATTTTATAAATACATGTGATATTAAACTTTATAAAGACTGTAATATTAAACTGTATAAAGAAATAAAGATATTAATTTATTCATACAACTATATACATATGCATATATTTTAGGAACTCATATACTCTTTTTCAAATAGTTCACAAAATAAAAAAGTAATTAAAAATCATTTTGAATTGCTTTTTCCCACTGGTACGACAAGGCTCCAGAATCTTGAAAATATGTTGAATATGCTTCTCTGACTGACATCGCAATGTTATTACTTCGACCTCGATAAACTGGCAGAATAGTAACTCCACTAATGTTTTGTTTGTCTTGTAAAGTTCTATGTATATATGTGTTTTTTTTCGTCATTTTCTTTTCATTTTTAATGATAAAGTTATGCAGAATTAATGTTGCTTTTACAAATTGTTGCACATTTGTGACGGTTGCTATAATTGGCTTCCGATAGATTCTCCATCGTGTAACTAGAATTCCAAAAGCACTTTCCACAACTCGTCTTGCTCGGCTCAATCTGTAATTGAACACTTTTTTTCCAATATTCAATTTTCTGCCTCGTGTATATGGCGTCATCATGTAGGTTGTCAATGGAAATGCTTCATCCGCTATTAAAACATAAGGCAATGCTGGTCCGCCAATTTCAATTTGCCTCGGATTTGGCAGTTTAAATGAGTTGCTTTCAAAACGTTTGCCAATTATGCTGTTACGAAATACTCCTCCGTCACTTTGCCTACCTTCGGCACCAATGTCGACAACTGTAAAGCAATATGTTGCGTCACTTATTCCAAGGAGATTAATACTATGTTGTTTCTTATAATTATAATATGTCGAGCCACTGTTTGCCGGAGCCTATAACAATATAAAAGAATTCTTTTTAATCATTTATATAGAATTATTATTTATATAGAACTATCATTTATATAGAATATCCATGAAAAATCATTTTTCTCTCTCAAGAAAGTTTTTTAAATCTTTTTTATAGAATTTAATATAGTTTGAACATTATAATATAAATGAATTCATAAATATACCTGCTTCGAACATACATACCTGAATATTAACGTGTTTCCCATCAATGGCTCCTATGCAATTTGGAAAGTTCCATAATTCCTCAAAGTCATTGGCTACAGATAGCCAACTCTCTTCATTGTCTGTAAGAAAAACTGTATCTTTCAAACAATTCCATATTGCTTCACATGTCTCCGATACAATTTTGGACACGGTATTATGTCCAATTCTAAAGGCATACGATAGCAACTTCATACTATCTCCTGATGCTAGAAACCGCAGTGTTATTTGTAGTCGAGTTTCAGGTAAAATGGGATCACGAACTACTTGTTCTTTAGTAATGACAGGTCCTACTAACTTCAGTAATTCTTCAAATAATTGAGGTGGCAATCTGAAATAATCTACATACTTTTCAACATCTTGTTCCTGCATTTCTTTTACAAGATTGTTACTTGCTCCTTGCAATAGTCTCCTTTCGGCAACAAATATAGTTCGCACCCAATATCTTCGTTCTTTTTTTTTATTTTCTTCCTTTTTTGAAATTGTATATAAAATGTACAATTTTTCAATTTTCCGGCGTAATTTCTGCTGATAAAATGCATTTTTATTTTTCTTTAATTTTTTACACAGCCCGCATATAACAATACACAATGCTTTCGAGTACATGTTGTCATCGATGACAGATGTCACAGACGTGTCTTTTAGTATCCGCAAAAGTTTCTTTTCTAATGTCCCATTGAGCGGAATTTGCGGATGCGTAATCAACGCTAGCCACTAGCAATCATTATTCCGATAGATCCATTGAAAGTAATCTATGAAAAGGTTCTTACGATTGGTTTGCGTCATATTCCGCAATAACCAATTCCGTTTAATGGGACATAAGGAAACACAGTTTTACAGAACGGAGTTTGCGGAATGTTTATGATTGGCTGGAATGTATTCCGTAAATTGCGCATTACGCATGTTCCGCACCATGTGACTTCTCCCTCAAGCAGTTGTCTTTTATTCCGGTTTTATAGTCGGGATACGTTCTTTTTAGTAATTTATAATCGCCTATTCTTTTCGCTTGCATTAATTCTAAATCGTTAATTGGCATAAAAGTAGTTCTATATAGATCTATGAGTATAAGTCTTTGTGTTGTATCTATGATAGATTGTCTCAGCCAGCCATGTCTCGGTAACGATATTACTTTAGTTAACTCTAAAATTTTATCTTCCGTCAAAAGGATTAACAGTTGTACTAACAATCGTTTTTCAGTTAAGGCTACGGATACATCGCTTACATCTATGAGAGTGGTATAATATGTTTCTTCCAACGGTACTGGAAAATTGTCGATATGTTTATGTTTCCTAAGGACGTCAAAAAGCTTTCTTGGAGATAAGATATATGGCTGAACAGTACCATGTCTCGCGTCAACAATTAGTCTTTCTGATTTTTCTATTTCTCTAATTAATTTTTGCATCTCGTTATTTTAATCAAGTAGGCTTTTATCTATTAAAATATTAAGTTCATTAGCTTGGCTTAAATCTCTAAGTTTGTTAAACTGTTTATTCATATGTTCTATCGAACTGGAGAATTCATTTGCAAGCTCTTTGTCGCCCGCAAAGGTTTTGAGTATAATACTTGTTTGATTCTGAACATATTGTACAAGGCGTCTTTGATTTCTATACAATTTGTCTAACTCTTGATTATAATATGTCGCGTCTGTGTCGTCTAATGTGCCGAAAAGTGTTTTGCTAACCTCGCCTACGAAATCGAAGAGTCCGCGCTTATTTCTTGTTTTCCTTGTTCGAATTCCTGCTAGATATAATACATTTTCTAAATCACTTTCTATTTCGCTTAATTCTATTCGTTGTTTGTAGATTTTACGTCTAGAAGAACAAGTCCAGTTTCGGTTCTGGACAGTATTGATACATTTTCCCGCTAATTGATTATAAGCTGCTTTGAGTTCTAAAAAATGGTTTTCTAGATCGGATAAATCGTATCCTATTATAATCTTCCACTGCTCGTGGTACAATTTTACTTTAGCTAATGTTTCCAAATAGATTACTTCGTTGTCGTCAAGTTGTTTCACCGAATGTTTTTCGTTTTCTCCGTTATTCGGATGACATTGTAGAGCCACTACTAGCAAAATGATCAATCTCGGATTCATCGTCTGGAATAAAGAGTTTAATATCACTTCGGTGATATTGTTTTACTACCGCATTTTCGTTTATATGGTATGTTATATGTCGTGTCGTATCACAGGGAAAGGACCTTTCCACTGTGGTTCGAAAGATTTTGCATTGAAGTTTTTCACTAAAACTAGATCTTTAATTTCAATTGGCGCGTAAGTTTTACTAGAAATATTTGAGTCTTGGTAATCACGTATGCTCTTACGTGCTTCTTCTAGTTTATTCTCATGCTGTAAATGCATGTTATCAATTTGATTTTGGAGAGCCAATCGTTCACTTTCTTCGCTGAAAATGTGATTGGGTTCTCTTCCGAGTTGCAACTCGTAGGGAGTGTAACCCGTAGTTTTGTTTATCGTGCAATTGTACGTAAG
>NW_018024621.1:0-1266 GCF_002006095.1 Pseudomyrmex gracilis
ATTATTCCTATTCACACATTAATCGAATATCTGTACTGAAATGCACCTTGACGAACGGGTTTTCCTCGCTTCATAATATAAAGTTACGCGAATTAAATACACCGTTTGGTGTGAAAGTTGCCTCGTCCGTCCATAAAATATAGTCGGGGAACAAAGGATTTCGCCGACATTGCGCGAGAAACTCTGTTTTGCCAATAATAAATAATTTTTGAAAATAGCGTTATCTTTAAATGGAAACAATAATTACCTTCAGAAAAATAAATGCGNGGTTTTTTGTTTCCCGAAAGTAGTTGCTGCACTTTTTGCAAATAATATGGATGTAATCCATTACGGCGGAAAGTACGATGCACAATATCTCGCGATAAGCCAAGATCTCTGGCAACACGGCGTATGCTGTTGCTTGGATTCTCTTCAAACTCTCTTAAAATTTGCTCTTCATTGTCTATGTGAAGCTGCTCAGTTGGTCCAACTTGTCCTCGGAGATTTGGTAGTACGCTTCTTGTTTGTCGTGCGCGGTGTACACATCTCAAAATAACATTATATGATGGGTGTCGCTCACGCATAGGAAAACGCTCCGCGTAAAGTGCAGCCGCTGCATTAGCATTTTGTCTGGCTTCACCATACAAGATGATCATGTCGGTGTATTCTTCAGCACTAAACATTTTATTTTTACGATATACTAGTGTACGTACGTTTGATGCTGCTGAACGACAGAGGATGTTGTAAACCAAAAAAGAAAATTAAGATTCATTTGTTATTTATTTTGTTGATTTTTTTATTCTCACTACATTCTCTGTTGCTTAGAAGCATNTATCGTGCGTGCAATAGTACAGTATGACACTTTATATGATATTTTTTGTTGACTTTTTTTTAAATCAACAAAATAAATAACAAATGAATCTTAATTTTTTTTTTTTTGTAAAGATTTAAGTCTTCTGATAAACATTTTTAAGTTGATAAATCAAACGTCTCATATTTCTCACTTTTGGAAAATGAGGTGATAACAATTGAAGTGGAATATGCATTGCTTTACAGAAACCTGAAGTACTATAGCAACTATGCAAATGACCTAACTTTTTATCTGAAGTTTTCACAATACAACTAAAAATACTTTGC
Organism: Pseudomyrmex gracilis; assembly: GCF_002006095.1. Taxonomy (NCBI): domain Eukaryota; kingdom Metazoa; phylum Arthropoda; class Insecta; order Hymenoptera; family Formicidae; genus Pseudomyrmex; species Pseudomyrmex gracilis. The sequence continues at coordinate 1,117 of NW_018024621.1, forward strand.
ATTAATTTTGGTACGTTCTTTAAAGTACAGGTATTTATTGAAACTAAGAATGAAGAGGCTAATATGAGCCATCTAAGATTAAATAGGCCAATACAAGCCATTCCCAGGTTGTTGTGCAGGAATAAGCGTGCATGTATATATATATATATA
>NW_018024621.1:2231-3763 GCF_002006095.1 Pseudomyrmex gracilis
TTTAATCTTAGATGGCTCATATTAGCCTCTTCATTCTTAGTTTCAATTTTTCACGAGCCTTGACTATTCATTCAGGTATTTATTGTTTGAAGAAGTTTCTGATAATAACTAATCAGAAATGGATTGTCAGTCTTACACAAATTATTACACAATCACGACATTTTTGTCCTTGTATTAAGAACAACACATTTACAACTTGTCCTTCCATATTCATCATCAAAGATTCTGCTACAGGTTTTCGATGATATGTAGAATCAATAAAATAATTTTTAGATAAAGCTAAATATCTGGATATCCCACACAATGCATGTAATTTTTTATCAATTGTTGTACATTCCGCAACAACACTCAAACATGTTTCTGACTTTTTTCTAAGCAAAGATAATATTTTAGAAATATTATGAATGTGATATTCGATGCTTTCGCGGTGTGTAATATTAACATACAAAGATGTTTTTTCGGGTTTAAACCGTGTTAATGTCATTTTTATACCGACGTTTTGTGAACATTACAGCTCATTTCATCAGGGTTTAAAGAGCAGCCTGATATTAAAATGCTCTTGGTTAAGTGTCCTTTTTTATAGCGCTAGATTGGAGTGGGAGGGGTGTGGTAAAAGAAGGAATGGTAAGGAGGGAAGGATGTGTTATGGCAAGATGGAATGCCATAGTGAACTAGTCATATGTCCACTGTCTCTATTGAGATTGTTTGTATATTCCATACACTTTCTAGGGAAGTAAGCCCTAGTTTTGTTTAGTAGTTGGGTTTGGTCAAACATAATTTTGTGACCAGTTTCCGAATAGTGTTCTGCTACTGCCAATTGTGAGTAATGTTTTAGACGTACTGCTGACTGATGTTTTTTTAGTCGTGTGCTTATCATTCTACCAGTTTCACTTATGTATACTTTACCGCATAAACAAGGTATTTTGTACACTTTTGGTGTGTGGCCAGATCTGTGAGTTATACTTGACTGTATAACATACAAACAAGCAGAACGCATACATCTGCACTTATCTCAACAACAGATGAGAAAATATCAGAAATTAGCACCGCAGGAAACTACCATCCGTCCACTACTAAACACGGTAAAAAATCTATCCAATAAAACCTTTTCTGCCGAAACGTTCTCAGCCTTGGCCAAAGGCCATAATTTCGCGGTAGCCCCAACTAAACTCCCAAAAGAGACGATAATTAGTCATATAGAAACAGCCATACACTTTCTTTCCCAAGAACCTGCTAACAATATCTGCAGACTAGTGGCTAACATACTGAATAAATCAAACTTGCCATAATCTTACTAGATCTGAACGCTGTGCTTTGAAACAATTAAATCAAAACACAGATATTATTATCCTTTTAGCAGATAAAGGCAATACAACAATGATCATGAATAAAACAGATTANGACACTAAAATTCAGACATTACTTATGACAGACTCCACATATGAAAAACTTAAGAAAGACCCTATTGCTTCACTAAAAACTCTCACCACCAATCTCATTAAGAAAAACAATCTCCCGGACATGTTAAGACC
>NW_018024621.1:4663-5769 GCF_002006095.1 Pseudomyrmex gracilis
CTCTACCACCACTCAAAATACACCAGCACCAGAACAAACAACAGACTTAAAGAAACGAACCACTTACCTCCCATACATAAAGGGTGTCACAGATAAGATTGGCAGAATCCTGAACAAACACAACATACCTACAAACCACCGAATAAAATAGGACAGATTCTTAATAATCCAAAAGACAAAAGACCGCAATTAGACACACCAGGAGAGTACAAAATACTTTGNTCATGTGGTAAAGTATACATAGGTGAAACTGGTAGAATGATAAGCACACGACTAAAAGAACATCAGTCACCAGTACGTCTAAAACATTACTCACAATCGGCATTAGCAAAACACCATTTCGAAACTGGTCACAAAATTATGTTTGACTAAACCCAACTACTAAACAAAACTAGGGCTTACTTCCCTAGAAAGTATATGGAATATATAAACATCCAAACAATCTAAATAGAGACAGTGGACATATGATTAGGTTACTATGGCATTCCATCTTGCCATAACACATCCTCCCTTCCTTCTTACCATTCCACTCCTCCACCACACCCCTTCCACTCCAATCTAGCGCTATNAAAAGGGACACCTGACCAAGAACATCTCAGTATCAGGCTGCTCTTTAAACCTTGATGAAGTGAGCTGTAATGTTCACAAAACGTCGGTATAAAAGTGACACTAACACGGTTCAAACCCAAAAAAACATCTTTGTATGTTAAATATTAGGAATGTTACTATTTCTCCAACAATACACCAACGTACAATTTTTTCTGCTTCTATTTTTTTCTGGATATTTCCTTTAATATTGAGCTTTCCTAAAATATTTGTAATAAACGTTTTTTTTGTATCACAAATGTTTATAAAATTATTTAATGTGCGGATTTTATTATATTTCATAATAATTTTTTAAGCTATTGTGTCATTTTTATTTAGATATGATTTTTTTTCTTTGTAGTCTAAATTTCTACATTTTATACGTTTTTTAGCGCAAATTGTAGCCGAATTTTTTATGTACCATTGCTGGTTTATCTTACGCCGTTTTTTTGAAAAACAAGTGGATTGTACATTTTGCTCATAATGTTTACGCTGTTTAAGAGGATGCTGAACCGCCGCGT
>NW_018024622.1:0-6125 GCF_002006095.1 Pseudomyrmex gracilis
AATGTCATTCAAATTGATAAAATTAGTAACTATCCTTTAAAACTCTACAACTTTTATCTGAAACACTTCTTTGTAACATGCTTAGTTTTCACGATTTTTCGCGGTATCGGTACTTTTATATCCTGTATATATTGTGACGTGGCAGGGCGACTGCAGTTGCACTCGCCCGCCCCATCACCAAAAATTCGCCTCCGCCGCCTGAAATCCGCACTCGGAAACCGACCGAGGAAGCAAGGCTGGAACAAGCGGCGAGAAATCAAAAAGCAACGGTTAATACGACCTCCAAGGGCCGGAGCAACGAGAAAGAAGCGTCAACAACAGCAACCAACAAAAACAACGACGTGTCCGGTGCGACCGCCGGAACAACCGTTACGGATTAAACATTCGGTTATTTGAGCGAAACGGCCTCACCGATAGGCCAAGGGGTTACCCCCCCCGTTAGCGACGACTTCTCTGTTAACGCGGCCCCGGGGTATATAAGACGCACCCCCCCGAGATTGAACAACAATCGTTTTTGGCAGTCAATCGTTTTGAATTGTTCTTGAACCGTTAGTCAATCGTTAATCAATCGTTAGTCAATCATTCGTTAGTCGATCCTTAGTTTTTCTTTGCGAGCGCGAGTGTGTGAGCGAGTGGGCGATACGACGAGAGCAGCGGAGTTGGAGGAGCGAGAGAGAGAGACCGAGCGAACCACCCGGTGGAGGACCTGAGCCCGCGGTGCAACCAGGCGAAGTGCAGCGGCAACCCTGGTGAAGTACCGGCGCTANGCCGTTCTATTTCTCTCCAATAAACGTCTCGTAAAGTTGTGGTATAACGTTCCGAGGACGCCGAACGGTGTCTTTTCGCGTGGGACTTGAAAAGTCTCGACGATTCGGCCCTCGATTAATTGTTTCGCGAGAGGGCGAATTATTAAGCATACCGACGGTCGTAATCGGGCGGCCCGAATTACGAACGACTCGCTCTATCCCGCGTTAAGTCGGAGAGATTGATATCGCTCTACCGACCTCCGGATTCTCGTATGCTCGGAGTCGCTCAGCGCTATCGGCTTTAGCATATTTCTCGTACGCTATCGATTTAAAGATTTCGTTCTCGCGAGTTATCGGCACGCGTCGAAATTAACGGCAAGTGCGACAGCGCGATATCGTTCCTGAATTACGCGGTCGAAGGGGAGTCGCAGGGTGCTATCGTCCCGGGCTATCGTTTCGTCGCGCTAATTGTACGTTGAATAGAAAAACATTTCTATTCAACCCGAGAAGCTATCGTAAAGGCGCAAGTACGAGAAACGCGTCGAAACAAGCTAAAGGCTGTTGACGCGCAACAGCTGATCGAGCGCACGGTCACTGACCCGGCCTTTTGTTCGGCAAACCTCGCGTTGAAAGTGTTTTCGCGTGGCGAGACTAACTCGCATATAGAAAAAGCGGCGCGAGGAATTCACGTGCTCCTCGTGTCACGCGGAAAACCAAATTGCCGAATACTCTTGGTTAATCCCGCACGGCGATTCCCGCGGGGAATCTTCGGCGCATTATCGCGGAAATATTCCGCGCACTGTATCTGCCATCATTATCTCTATTGTCTGTCTTTTTTTTTTATACGCTCAAGAATATATTGTTCTATTTGATTTTAATTCTCGCGTTCATTTTATTCTTCCGCGACCTTATTCTATTTTTCCACCACCCCGCCCCTCTCCGTTCGGTCCAGAGCTAGTCGGCCCGAATTCATCCAACGAGCCGTCTTAAAAATTGACACGCGGGACGCGTGTCTGGCGCCCACACTAGAACTAATTAAAACTGACGAGCTTGCGAATTCGGAGGGATTCCGAGTGTCGAACTCCAGCAGCGGAGCTCCGACGGAGATAGAGTACATCTCCTCCTTTTTCTTGGTGGCGTAGTTGAAAAATACGTCGCAATATGTATATGTACATATATTTAATTGTTTACTTATATATATACATAAATATATTTATTTATTTATAAATGCATTTTAATTTCTTAAATATTTTTTTTTCGACTTCTGTTGTCAATTGTAACTCGTGGAAAGTGACTTTAAAATAATTATAACACTCTCTATGTATTGCGCGTCTTNTTTTATGTTGTATTCTTTTTCTTATCCCAGACAGTATAGATCTAAAAAATACATCCTAAAGACATCCGGAAAATGTGCTATTTTTAAGGACGCACTTTGAATGTTTTTAAGATGTCACATGAAAGTTTGTGCTGTCCGGGATATTTTTTCAATTGTTTTATCTATTCTATTTGTTCTTTCATTATTTATTTCTCCTTCTTTTCTACCGTCTTATTTCATCTATCTTTTCTACTTCTATCCGTTCTATCTAAGCTTTTACCTGTTCTGTTCTATCTATATTTTTTTTAGAAATACACAACAATGGTTTTGTAAATAATGTATTAATTTTTATACATTTGTATTTATTTATATTGTTATTGAAACATTGTTTTATACNATAACATGTAGAATTATTTCACTTATTTTAATTATTATTATTTTTTATGCAAAAAATGTATATATAAACATTTATTACAATATTCAACAAAACAAATGTTTTATGTTTGACGGAAGAAACCACCACCTTCTCGCAATTTCCGTTGAGGAACAATGTGTACAGTTTGTTTCTAAAACTTAAATACAATAAAATTCTTATTGCAAGAATCTTTTTTTTCTTTTAACTTATATTATATATAATTGCGAGTGCAAGGTAAAAAGTATATTAACAGAATACTTTTTACGTAAACAACATTAAAATATATTTTTATCTCTATGGATTTTATAGTAACAATAATTTTGCTAAATTTATAATTAAGTATACTTTTCATTTTTTGTTTAAAACAAAAAGACGTACATATTGGTCGAAAGTAAATTTATATTCTTCACTTTTTATTTATGCTCCTCATATGTTTCATTTTTCCAATTATTCTTTTATGGTGTTAATATTTTTTTATTTAATCGAAATGTTCTGTAAGTAAAGAAGTGCAAGAACAAGGACAAACGGCGAAAATTGATAAACAGGCTTAGCCGCTTGCGCTAGCCGCGTGCGCTATAGCTATGTCAAAAGAAAGAGACAGTAGACATATCTCTGTTCTCTTCTACCGCCCGAAGACGGCCGAAGCGTCGAGCGCACACGTACACGGCTGCTCGCCTGTGTGCGTATTCCCTCCACTTGCTGCAGCGTGCTGTAAAAGAGTCAAAACTGGGCACACTGGCCCGGAGCCGGTTTTGCTCGCCTTATATACCCGGCGACGGCCCGAGCTCGGTCCGTGGCGCGGTGTGCGGTGCGCGCAGGCCCGCAAATGGGGTTCTGCTCCGGCGCGGTACGGTTTGCGATTGCGGCGCTTGTGGTCCCTAGACTTAGGGCGCGTTTGCAAGACTCGGTGCGGGTGTACACGGTGTAGCACTTTCGGTGCGGTCTAACGGTTAATTGCGGACGAGTAATAATACTACGCTGTACATATCTGTATAGATATAAATATATTATGTAAAAGAAATATACATGTTACAATGTTAGGGTGACGGGGTGCCCGTCACAACGTTACAATTAATAATTACATTAATAATAACATTACAAGGAGAATACATATCATGTGCTTCATTGATTTTTTGCGTTAAGTTATCAATATCAAAACATTTATCGTCAATAATCATTACATTAATATTTTGTACACTTTTATTCAAATAGATTTTCATTGAACTTGAGCTGTTTTCTGCATCTTGCTGTGTATGTTTATCTTCTGATTTTTCTCCCGCATTTAAAGATCGATCATCTAGAGTATTTTCTTTCATCAAAACTCAGTACGACTTTATTTTTGAGATTATTGCTATTACTGTTGATGTGCTTGCTATGTAAGAAATCATTATCAGTTGTATTGCAATGTTCGGTGCTAAGTTTGTCGTTTGATTTACTAAGAAGCATTCTTGAAAAAAAGATTGAATTTTCGAGTTTTTACACATATGTAAAGATAAATATTATATAAAAATAATAAATATGTGTGTTTTTGTGTTAAAAATATATTAAAGATTATTTTTACATGCTTTTTATATAAGCCTAATTCAAAGTTTTACTTTAAAACTATTTTATTGAAAGAGATTGCACGAAGTTTTGCCATTGATAATATATTTTCTTTGCTGCTCGATCTGGTGATAATGCATTCAGTATTATCACTCAATTTTATGCATCCTACAATTTTCTTTAGAAAAATATGTCTCTTGATAGAGTCTCCAAGGCTTTTGCAGTATTTCATATGCCTAGGTGTACCTTGACCATTTTCTTTGTTGAATTGTTTCACAAGTCGTCACTTCTTAGCTGATTCTGGCATAGCTTGTATATGAGCGTACAACTGATCTAAAGCTACCTGTGCATTGGGTTAACTGATAAGCATAGTTGTCCGTATTCTCCTTAATTGTACATAGCACATAAATATATAGAAAATCATACCAATATTCACTACAAATAAACCATAACCATACCATACCATATCCTAATTCATTTTTATGTACGTAATTTTATGTTTCCCATTACTTTGATGAATATTTTTACTTATCAAGCATTTTCATATGTTTATGTGCTATGTATGGTCCAAGAGAATACGGACAACTATGCTTATCAGTTTCTCACTACATATTAAATAATAATAAGCACAATATGCGCCAAATGTTTATATATTATAATGTTTACGTATTATATATACTAACTAATAAGCATAGTTGTCCGTATTTTTTTAGACCGTACATAGCACATAAATATATGAAAATGCTTGATAAGTATAAATATTCATCAAAGTAATGAAAAACATCTTAAATTCAAAAAAACACTTCCTTTGTACTGTTTGAGTCATTACTTCTGAGCATTCGCGCGCATAACCTCAAGAGAGATTAAACAAGACTTTGATTCTAGAGCGCTTTTGCGCGACATTCTATTTTTGTTATAACGCTGATAGCGCGCTCTCCGAACGTAACCGATACGAAAGTATATATACGACTCGACTCGATCTCTGTGTTTCCCTCTTTCTCTTCTCTTTCTTTATTATTTTTCTTTTTACCAGCTTCTTAAAATCTTACATAAACTGCAAAAAATTTTGTGTAAAAAATCTTGTTATAGTTGTGAATATTAAATGTTTCTTTTATTATTATAAATATACTTTTTTTTTTGTTTTTTTTACTTAATTTTTCTCTTCCTTTTTGTCGTCCTTTTTTTATTTTATTTATAATAAAATGAAATAAAAGATTTTAAATCTTTTTATCTTTTTATTTTTTTATCTCTTTTTTTTATTCCTTTCTTGTGTGTTTCTATCTTTTCTTCTTTTTCTCGCGCTCTTTCTTTCTTTAGTATGAAGGATTATGTATTATAACCGCAAAGGTTCTCCACGTGTATACGACAAACTGTCAAAATCACTTCTTCGTGCACGTCACTTTACTATTCTCGAGTCTCGACTCGATCGACCAACCAACCAACCAATCGGCAACGCGGAAAAGAGGCAACAATAAGTGCGAGATATTCGACTCCAAACGCAAACTTCTTGGGACACATGCCTTTTTTAATATAGGAACATGCAAGATAAAACTCTCCTATTTTACTAATCATGAAGACATTATAAGAAACATTGAAAAATATCTGTTATACTTGTAAACAAAATTTTTTATATAAACGAAATATTACTTAAGTAAATGTAAATAACATTTTTTTCTGAAAGTTGATATTATAAAGCATCTTATTGTAAATTGTATTTCAAGTTTTTGTTTAGTTTGTAAAATAGAGTAAAGTCTTTCTTAAGAACTTTATTTATTTCTTAAACTATATTTTCTTTTTAGATAATCAGCTTTTTTAAATTCAAGAGAAAAGAAAAACATTCCTATAATATAAGGTTAAATCTGACATCTAAATCTTTCTTTATATCAAAATTTTTCTATTTTTTGTTGGTAAATATTATGTTTAAGTCAAAATTAAAATTAGATATAACTTAAATGTGAACAATTGGCCGATACGAGCATTAAAATACTGGTTGTTCGTGTATAGAAAGTGTAATTTATTAAATATTAATCAGACGTTTCGGTCCCGGGTTTGGACCTTCATCAGTGTAACTGAATTAAGATCTACAAAAATTGTTTACAAAAAATAA
>NW_018024623.1:0-1978 GCF_002006095.1 Pseudomyrmex gracilis
GAGTAGTAATTTCTATTAATTTCGGCTAAAAATTTGGTCCGCCATCTTGGATCCGCCATTTTGAATTTTGCAAATCTGACTTCAGATTCGTGATCAGCAACCCCAAAAACCGTCGTAAACTTAATTTGGTGCAAATTGGTTGACTAAAATTTTTGTCCGCCATCTTCGTTTGCCATCTTGAAAATTTTAAAACAGCCAAGGTTATATCTGAACGTACAATTTTCCGCTTTTTCATTTTCCGGTGTCGAAAAGGGGGGTTTCCATTTTAAAAAAACCACTTCCGGTTGAAGTAACCCACTTTCGGTCAAAATCAAAAGTTGAAAGGTACGCCATTTTGGTTCCCCCTCGAACCCTATAACTGTTATATGAAACTTTTTTCGATTCCTGGCCACACAAACGAGTTATTGGAGGTGATAGATTCAGATGACTCACCCTGTATATGAAAAATTTTTTACTGGATATGAATAAAATATTTTAAAACTAATAAATTTTTGTATGATATGTCGCGAATATCTTTTCCAGTAATATTACTCAAACGTATGTATCACTCTGCATTGTACTGTTTGAATAATTATTAATGTGAAAAATATATTCGTAACATTTATAACATTATATATAGACATATATGTATATATGTATGTATATGTGTATGTGTATGTATATATATGTGTATGCATATATATGTATATGTGTATGTAAATTTCACATATTAAAATGTTATTAAAGTTAATTTATTATGTATATAGTTTTTACAATGTAGGTACAATTGTGAGTAGGATTGGTAAAATACTAAATTTATCGTGGTACGGAATTTTATCAGTTGTGGCGCAAATATTTTGACAAAACTATGATTCTATATATCTGTTTTGCCTTTCTGTAACTATTTCTAAATGTTGATTCCTAAATGAGGTTCGCATGATATAAGAAACAAATTTGTAATATAAGGTTTTGTTTTTATAAAATATAAATTATTATCAGTTTTGTTCCTATAATATATAAATTTATAACAAGAAATATATAAGGCCATACGAGCCATTCCCAGGATGTTGAGCGGAAACTGTACGTGTATATATATATGTATATACACATGTAACAAATTCAACTTGTAAATTTTTACAAGTGAGTGTTTTTAGAATTAAAATCTCAATTCTTAAATTCATACGGGATGCTAGATTTGCATCTCACATGTGAGAGACCCCGGATACCCCTCTAACTAATTTTAAAATATTGCGAAAAAAACTCCTCGGCCAGGAGTAAGAACCTGAAATCTCCGGCTTTCTGTGCCATCGCCTTCCCTGTTAGGCCACCGAGGCACTTGGAGTTAGTTTCGCAACATTCATACATATATTGAAGATGGTCTGATAATGTTGTTAACGCTAATTTTCAGCCAGCGTAATTTTAAACAATTAGGAGGTTTTTAAACCAAAGAGTTTTTTTCGCAATATTTTAAAATTAGTCTATTTCCACTTTATATTTTCCACTTTAGAAGTAATTTAATATTAAATTAATCTGTAACCTTACAATATTACAGTAATATTCTTGATATATCACCGCAACATTACTGTGATATATCATCGTAATATTACTGAGATGCGATTCGGCGGACATTTTAATATTACTGTGATATTANAGTAATATTACTATGATATTTTTACTATATTAGAGTATAATGTTGCTATCAAAAAACAATATTACTGTAATATTGCAGTAATATTACGTGTTATATGGGTAGTTTGTAGTTATTTTGTGCCAAGTTTCAAATCAGTTGATTAAAAAAAGGGTAAATGTACAGAATAGGGGAGCCCCCTCCGATCGGCTTCTCGTTTTGATATATTGTAAATATGACCTTCCTGAGTACGTTTCTAAAAGTTTTAGCCGTCGCTCATTGTTTATAAAAAAGTTATAAACCAAAAAAGTTTGATGACTAAACTCTCGTTTCTCGACACTGTATACATTTTTCGTGTGTTGTAAACATGTA
>NW_018024623.1:7063-10575 GCF_002006095.1 Pseudomyrmex gracilis
GGTTTATTCATGAAACTTTTTCTGTTTATAACTTTTTTATAAACAATGAGCGACGGCTAAAAGCTTCATATTGTTACTCAGGAAGGTAATCTTAATAACATATGTGAAAAAGAAGCCGATCGGAGGGGGCTCCCCTATTCTATACATTTACCAAAAAAAGATATATCGGCGGTATTACCAAAGTCTGATTTTTCTGCAAAATTTGTTTATTCCGTTTTTGAATTAATTTTTTACTTTATAAATTTAAAGTTTACAGTTTGTAGTTATTGCGTGCTAAGTTTTAAAACAGTTTATTAAAAGAAGTTATATCGGAAATGTTGCCGGCGCGAAAAAAATTTTTTTATTTGTTTTCTGAACTAATTTTTTATCATAAATTTATTTTCAGTACAGTTTATTTAAAAAAGTTATAGGGTAACTGTCCCTATTAGTGTGCCTGTCCCGATTAGTATGCCTTTATATTTAAATAAATATTACAGAAAAACGAGTGAAGATAAATAAGTAGAGTATTGTTTTATTTATAGTTATGATATCAATGGATTTTTTAAAAAAGTTCATTTTACATTTATAAACATGTAAAGTATAGTAAATATTTTTTAAAAATTTATACTATGATTTCGTCAGATAAACCGGCTTTTCTTGTCCACAATCTTAAGGAAAAGTCATCGTTTATAAGTATATAATATTTAATATTGAATGATGTACAAAAGTTAAAATGTACTTTACGTAAGAAAAGGGTTTGATTTTGCGAAAAAATGCAATTTAAGACACTTTAAAGCATTTTATTAGCAATAAATGGTGTTTTCACAAACAAGGACAAGATTTCATGGCTTGTCCCTATTTATGTACTTCAGCCGGCTGTCAAACGTAACCTTGTTTTTATAGCAGTATGAAAGTGATGAAGTGATGAAGTGATGAAGTGATGAAGTGATGAAGTTTTAATAAACTAAATCTGTAAAATATATATTTTGTATTTTTCTTTCAATGAACTATTACTTAAGTTATTAGTCATTGCTTTGCATTAAATTATTAGAACATTCTTTTTTAAATATTTAACATTAATAGTTATCATTACTAGAAATACAAACATATATACATTTGTTTCATGTAGTTTTGTAACATTTATTTAACTAAAACTTCATAATTATGAACAGATACACAAATAGGGAACTTATAATTTATATTTATAATTTGAGATAGACACAAACTGGAGAGCTCACAATTAGAGACAAGCACACAAACTGGAGGCACAGAAAAATGTTCAATGCCTATCGAAAGGGCACATAAATAGAGACAAAAAGTCTTCTTTAATTTTAATTAAAATTAATTAAATATATTAATATTTNTATATTAATATTTTGGGCTAATACAAATCTTATTGTCAAAAGAAGAGTTTAAAGAATCGATATAAATTTTGAGCAAGCTCATTTGAAGTCAGTTAATTGAGTATTTATTCAAAAAAGAGAGCACGCTTGCTTAACAGCACACTAATAGGGACAGTTACTCTATTGGAACTGTTGCCGGAGCGAAAAAACTTTGTTTATCCGTTTTCTGAATTAATGTTTTATCAAATTTATTATAAATTAAATGTTTATAGTTTGTAGTTATCTTGTGTTAAGATTCAAAACAGTTTATTAAAAAAAGTTATATCGGAGGTGTTGCCGACGCGAATAACGCGAACCACTATCGTGCCTCTTAATTCTCTCTCTCTCTCTCTCTCTCTCTCTCTCTCTCTCTCTCTCTCTCTCTTTTCATATCACATGTTACATTTCTTTTTTTTTTCTTTCGTTCAAAGCGCTCATACCATCTCTTAAAAGCACTAGGAACATGCACATATTTTTTGCATTTCTTAGTACGGAGACGAGGTCCGAACATCGTAATTTTAACACACATTTTTTATCTTCCAGTATCTCTGTTTAGAAGCCACAGATAAAAAAAGCGCAAGAATACTTTTTTCTTTATTTTTTCAACGCGAATCGAACGAGATTAAAAAGAAGTCGATCGGTTTAGTTGTTAATAAACAATGGCTGATTAAATATCTTTCTTTCATTGAAATGCCTGATGTTCGCGAATAATAGGCACAGTATGCTCGCGCAGTACGATCGCCACTTCGTTGCGCGTGAACTTGGCGCGAAGCACTACCGTGCTCTTGATTATGAACTGCCAACGCACATGCTGGCTATTTTCTAAATAATATTATTGTGAAACAATGTCAGATGCATCTTTTTGATCGTAAAGTTGCTTCGTCTTTCTTCCCAAAAGGTTTTGAAAACGTGTGCTGAAGTAGTAATTATTATAAAACATTTTTGGTTGATGTGTGCCACCTATATTTTAAATTTTTGATGTCAGAAGCGTCTCTTGTGACGTAAAATTGCTTTGTTTTGTCTCTGAGAAGTGCTTTTAAAAACGTATGTACTAATACATGTGAAAGTTTGATATACAACATTTGCTACGTTCTAAATTGTGGCAGAGACGTTTTTTGTGACATAAAGCTTCTTTCTCTTTTCTCTCAGAAGCATTTATATAAACATGTCCAATTGTACTCGTAAATAGGAAGTATTTATGAGTATTATAATTATCGTGTGCTGGCTGTGTTCTAAATTGTGCCAGAGGTGTCTTTTGTAACATAAAGTTGCTTTATTTTTTTTGCTCAAAAGCGTTTTTCTAAACGTGTTTTGGTGAAAAAATTATTTTGAAGCATTTACAAGTGACATGTTCTAGCTATGTTCTAAATTTATTCTGCCTGAGACGTCTCGTGTAGCATAAAAGTTGCTTTACTTTTGTCTTAGAGACGTTTTTGTTATTGTAAAGTAGTGTACTAAATAATATGAACACTTACAATCAACGTGTGCTGGCTATGTTCAAAATGACTTGTGTCAGAGACATCTTTTTGTAACAGAAATTTGCTTTATCTTTTTTCCCAGATGCGTTTTTATAAACGTGTACTAGTGGACTAATGAAGCATTTACAATCAACGTTTTAATTATGTTCTTAATGTATTATATCAGAGATGTCTCTTGTAATATAAAGTTTTTTTTGTTATGTTGCTTTATCTTTTGTCTCAGAAGTGTTTTCATTAACGCGTGGTAGTATGTTAAAGAATGAACATTTACAATTAGCGTTTACTGATTACTTTCCAAATTTATACTGTCAGAGACATCTTTTATAACATCAAGTTGCCAAAACTAGTCAATTTCAGAACTATAAAGAATTATGACAAATCTGCTCAAAATCTGTCGTTCTTAAAAATGATAATTTTAACAGACTTGTTGAAAAAACATAAATTAGCTTGATAGATGGCTCCTAATACATTGGTCGAATTTACAGTCAATTTGCAAATTATTAACACTTTGTTTGATATTTGATGCTTTCGCGGTGTGTAGTATTAAGAGGGTCCTGGAGTAAGACCCGAAGTCCGCACTGGGGTCTCTGCCCGGAAAGTGGCGCCCTCAGTGGTTAAGTTATTCCGTCCTTCTTTTAAAGTGAGACGGGCAATCGCGCTGTCTATCGCGTCA
>NW_018024624.1:0-5988 GCF_002006095.1 Pseudomyrmex gracilis
CGAATCGTACGGTGTCGAATAATTTGGTGTCGAATAAATCTGTGTCGAATCGAGCGGTGTCGAATCGTACTGTGGTCAATAGAGTATCACCCCAACGGGGTTGTTTACGGCGAAGTTCAAGCGGGGAGTTTGAAGCCGGACTCGGAATCGACAAGAGGCTGAACAACTGGTTCGGGATTTCGTTGCGTTTTTACCGCGGCCTTTGTAACGCGTTTGTTAATAAAGTTCTTGTGAGATATACACGGTGTTACTTTCTTTCCGCGAAGCGCAGCAACGCGGCCGGGACGCGACAAAACGCGGTTGTGAGTGCAACATTTGCTATATCCAGAGATAAAAAAGCAAAGCTACATCCAGAGATAAAAAAGTAAAGTACAAAGTTCTTACAATTAGAGGGGAAATATTTCTCGGAAAGTTTTTTTATTACATTAATAATAAACAAGAAGAAGATTCTTCGGAGAACGATCGATCGTTCGACGAACATCTTATACCGCGTGGACGACACGCGCCGCATCTCGCAACAATATATTTAACATTTTCTGCACAACATCCTGCAAACAGCTCCTACAACCGAATTTATTTCATTCATTAGTTTAAAGACTCCGAAGAATCTTCTTCTTGTTTATTATTAATGTAATAAAAAAATTTCCGAGAAATATTTCACCTCTACTTGTAAGAACTTTGTACTTTATTTTTTTATGTCTGGATGTAGCTTTATGTACACAGCGGGTCAGGAATTCGAAGAGTAGGCGCGAGGATCGGAGGGCAAGCGGGCCGTACGATTCGTACGGTGCTTGTTGGCGAGCAACCGCCCCGCTTGTCCTCCGATCCCGCGCATACTCTTCGAATTCTTGACGCGCTGTGTACAGAAGTGTTTGATGCACTATATTGTGCGGTTAGAGGGAAATATTTCTTGGAAATTGTTCTGCCTGCTCCTATCGCGCGCCGTTCTTCAGCTGGTACTATTCATACAATTGTACGTACTATTGATAGATTGAATAAAAAAAAACATGGAACATAAAATGTAATTATTTATTTAACATCTTGCTCTTTTCCTTTACCTACATTTTACTAAGTAAACATTAATTGTTGCGTTGATAAGTAAATTTTTCAAACTTTTAAAAGAAAAAATCGAGAACAATCTAAATAAAACATTTGTTTTTTTAAAATAAAATATTGTTTTTGATAGTCTGTTTTTAAAATCGCAAAAAAATAATACAAAAACGAGTTGTTTTTTAATTATGTACTCAAGGAATGTTGATTGCACAGTTTTTACATTTGTTTGTACTACATTAGTAAGCGTGCTATAAGTAAAGACGCGATAGCCAATCAGCTATTTGCTTTTACGGAAAAACAGCATAATGATATAAATATTGATAGTAATATGAAAATATTACACATAAATAATTAATATAATTAATATTATACATAAGTATGTGTATATGTATATACATATATAAATGAATAAATTTATTGTATATATACATATATCTTTGTATGTGTATGTATATATTGTGACATGGTATCCGCGTCGCTCTTCCCTCGCCACAAAAAGTAAAGTTTTTGCGGGAGCCCGGGAAAGCGAGCTGAGAAACGAGCAAAGATCCTGCAGGGCTTGCATGCGATATTAGAATAGATTTTATTTTTACTTTTTCTCTGTATGTAATTTCGGCGCCTCACCGTCCCGAGGATCATCGTAGGACTTTTCGACGAGGTCAGCCTATTATTCCGCACGTCTATTCGGCTCCGTCGTGCTTTGTCTTGAGATCTTTGCCATAAACGAGCCTTCCGACGCCGCGCCCGCCTCGCTCATCATCGCGAGCATGTGTGAAAGCATTTAAATTAACTGACCGCTCGGTTCCGGATTGTCGGCGGATTTGGAGCACGAAAAACGGCGAAAGCTTTGTGGCAAGTTTGTCTACATTTTGAGCACCTGTAAACCAAGTAAGTTCGTGTGGCTTTGCTGCTTGCTGTGAGCCTGTGTACACGCTAATTTACTCGCGCGCATTGCTTGCACTTGGTGACTGCGTACACCCCTTCGCCTGCTTAGCCTGCGTCCAGCTTTACACCCTGCTTTCGCCGCTATTTCGTTTCGGTAACGCTTGTCTTCCAGTCGAATTCACTTGCGATTATCTTTCGTTCGGCAAATTCGCGATATTGTTCATTTTAATTGTTATCTCGTAGATTAACGTTATTTGCGGCCGTGTGTTACTGCTATAAACGTAGTTTGTTCTTTATATTTTTTAAATTTTCTTTTTATGTTACTTTCTATTTCTTTTTTTTTGTAATAAATTGTTAACCGATTGTTGTTTAATTCTGGTTTTATTTATTGTGTGAGCCTTATTATTGTGTGGGCAAGGGACAGCCTGAAGCAAAAATAATTCTTAAATCCAGCCCCTCTCCGTCCTAAAATTGAGCTGGCTGGCCCGTTGTGTTTAACCGACGCCGAATTTGACGCGGGAACGCGTCTGGCGCCAACCTTTCAACCCAGGAACCGTCGGATCGACGCAGCGGTTTGCTCGGATAAGATCTTTTCTATCCTGCCGTTAAATCGACGTTGTATTCTCGCGGACGTCCGTCCGAGTCCCGTGTTAGACTCTCCGTTTGCGGGGGAGCGACGCGAGAATTTCGTACCGGCCACGAAAAAAACGTCAAAATATATATACATATTACTAACAATATTCATATCGTTAGACTAATATTACATTTGTCATACGATAAAGACTTGTAGCATGTTGATTGGTTATCAGACAGAGTTTTATAAAGAACTTTATCTAATACTGTATGTTAGGACATATAACGAACAAAGAAAAACTTTCAGAAAAAAAATATTTCAAAAAGAAATATAAATGCACTAGAAACTTGATACATTGTTTATAATTTCCTAACAACATGAATGTTAATATGTATCTTTTTGCTGCTAACTTTCGAGACAATCTCTTACTCGATAGAGGTTTGTGGTTTTGTGACTTTTTGTAATTTTCTACTTTACTATATTCACTACTTTAATCCAATGTTACATTATTTTATAAAAACTACACTATGTCTTTACAACACTAAATATATGTATAAAACTATGTAATATACAATACTACACATAGTTTACAACCTGTCACTATTGATTTAAATCCTGTAAATTGCACGCAACAAATACATATGTCTGGTTATGTACAATCGCGCGCGAATGTAATATAAAGCTCGGTTTACGTTACGATAATAGAAGAACAGCACACTTGCTAATTGGCCAGCCGTAACCAATTATATTTAATCATTTCGCGTACATAAAGTAGCGTATGAAAGTTCGTTGCACAGTTTTCACATTTGTACATGCCACATTAGTAAGCATGCGAAAGAAACAACGCAGTAGCCAATCTGCTAATTCAGATTGCCGGTTTTGTCTTTTAAAAGTTTGTAAAATTTACTACCTATTACTTGCTCTTACGGAAAAACAGCATAAGGCTAGTATTACATTTGTCGTACGACAAAGATTTTAAATATATTGATTGGCTATCAAATAAAGTTCTTTATAAAACTCTATCTGATAACTAATCAACATGCTACAAATCTTTGTCGTATGACAAATGTAATATTAGTCTAACAATATGAATATTGTTAGTAATATGTATATTGTGACGTGGTAATCGCGTCGCTCTTCCCTCGCCAAAAAGCTCGAATGATCGCGGGAGTCCGGGAGTGCGAGCCGTCTAGAAAGCGCCAAGATCCTACAGGGCCTGCTTACGTGCGATAGATTTAGTCGCTTATTTTGTTATTTTTTTTGTATGCTCTTGGCGCCTCACCACAACGAGAACACACTACTGGAGGAGGTATCCGGAGCCGTCGATTATTAAAGACGAGAGAAAGCGAGAGAGAAGGGCGTGCGTAGAGTCGCAGCTAGACACTCGCACGATAGTGAGAGGTCGCCAGAGGAGTGAGTCTCAAAGAACAAGCGGCGCGGGAGAGGACTGCGACGAATTCAGCAAATCTCGACGCTGTGTAGTCGAGGAAGAAATACGAACACACAACGATGACAGCTTTGATCTTCCTTTCATCGCCGGAAAGGCTTGCTGCAAACCTTCGCTGCTAACCTGCAACTGCTATCCTGCTGCGCTACCGCATGCTGCATTTTTGTTAAATCTGCGGGATCCAACGCTTGGAAATATCCGCTGCTTGCATTGTCGCTAGTAAGGGTCCGGTAATCTATTTGAATTTCGCGGCCGCGGACAGGACCCGCGGCCGCGAAATAGCGCGCTCAGACGCATCGACCCCGAATCGATCGCGATCCTCGCTCTCTTCGTTACTCTCTACCAAACGGGACGGACGCACTGACGGTACTCCCGACGATCTAGCGTTCAACGACGAACTTAGCGAATTTTCTGGATGGAGAGCGACGACGACGTACGGTGAGGTGCCCTCCATCCAGTAGTATGAAAACGGCGGAAGAGATTAATCTAGTAAAATTGTGCGCTTCCAACTAGGCATACAAAGACGGGTCGCAAGGCGTAATATCTACGCCGTTGGACTTACTTGATTTTGCCGGAGCTGGACGGGCTTACGCCGCGTGCATGCACGGCGCGAAGCTTTCGCCGAATTCCCGTTACTGGTCTCGATGTAATTCAGCAACCAATTATAATGCAGCAAGCACGTGCCAATTAGCACACCTGAGTAAAGCGCTCGCGAAATCGGAAGAGCTAGTTCAATTTAGAATCGAAACAACTGTAAACTTCGCCTGTTTAAAGTGGCGAGTCCGCCGTGGAGTTCGCCCCACGGAACGAGAGCTATGCGCTCTCCGATCCGATAGATCTCCCAGTACGGTACGATAGGTTTCTTCGATTCGGTACAATAGCAGTACGATATTTCTCTTTCGTTCGATACGATATCGGCACTCTTCTAATTGTCGCTACGATAATCTGCTCGCTCTTCAAGGCGGCCGAGATCGAGACTGTCCGATAAATCCCAGGCAAATTCCAACGACCGAGCTTACACTAGCTGACGCGACGGCGTATTCAAGGTACGCTCGCGACTAACTGAACGATGCCCGTCGCAAAAAATTCGCGGGAAAGTAAACAAACGCGCATCTGGGACGTGTGCGAACGTTCTCTTTTTTGTTGCTCTTCCGAATCGCACACCCCTCACTCTATGCAGATCACTCGGAACATCCACACCAAAATGCTTCAGAGAATGTAATAGCGGTACGATAGAGTAGCGTGCAATGTCGCGATTAGCGACTTGACTATCCAAAAGAGAGCGTGGTAAATACGTTAGATTGCCAGGTAGCGGTACGATAGATCGATACAATAGTAAGTACAGCAGCAGGTGACAAGTAAGCTGTAAATATTACGCAGGACAAAAAACGATACGATAGCGTTAGGTTGATGATACGATAATCAGTCCGGGATTCGGTACGATACCCGGTACGGTATTCGGTACGATAATCGGTACGATACCCGGTACAGAATATGGCAGTCGCGAAACGACAAACACTTTTACATGCGAAATACAACAAAATCACCAAAATGCTGCTTGGCGCGTTACCGGAACTTCAGGGCTTGTAATAGTCACAAGGGAACCTCGCGAACCCGAAAATTCTGATTTTGATGAAACTTTGCACACATGTAAGGGAGGTCAATAGATGAGTATTGACATTTTCCGTTGCTGCTAAAAAACGGTTTTAAGGGATGAAATTACCCCTCATATGTAGAGCGGCTTTTCATTTTTCTCAATTTCTCTCAAAAATGATTAGAGATATTAAAAAATGTTTTATACAAAAATTTTATAGAAAAAAGTCTTCTATTTATTTATGTTAATAGAATTACAAAAAAATAAGTTTAAAAGAAATTGTGTAACAAAATTATAAAAAACATTTTTTTTTAACAATTCTATTAATGTAGGTAAATAGAGGTGTTTTTCCCATAAAACTTTTATATAAAACATTTTTTCATATCTTTAATAGTTTTCGAGATACATCGAGAAAAAAACGCAAAACCGTGTTAT
>NW_018024625.1:0-1198 GCF_002006095.1 Pseudomyrmex gracilis
CTAGACCCCTTGCCGTCGGCCGGACATCCGCTTCGGATCCCGGCTCCGTGAGAAACTCCTGACTCAGTCAGAAGTGCCCTCCACGAACAACGCTTACCTAACCAGCCCCACGCTACGTTACATAACATAACGAATCTATTATACATACTTACATATGAACATATTAATACAAGTATTGATTTTGCCTTTATTATTAAAACTTACTTTTTAGTTATATTATAATTCCAAAACTAATTTTTGAATAGAAATTTAATTCAGATTCTTAATTTATATTAGATGCGCAACTAAGTTCTCGTTGTTTTTTTTAAAAATGCAACTTTATTGTGAAAAAATGGTTACAAATGAACCATTCAAAGTATTGCTCATCGGTAGCTACAATTTTTTCCCATTTTTCTGGCAAAGCTCAAATTCCGTTACAGTAAAAGTGTTCGTCTTTTGAGACTATCCACGAATCAAGCCATTTTTTGATGTCTTCATACGAGCGGAACTGCTGATCAGCCAGACCATGTGTCATTGAACGGAACGAGTAATAATCGGGACGGCGCAATATCTGGGGAATATAGTGGGTAAGGTAGGACTTCTCATTTGAGCGTTTTCACTTAGGTTTTAACGGAGTTGGCAACATGAGGCCAAGCGTTGTCATGCAGTAAAATCACTTTTTTGTGCCTCTGCTCGTATTGTGGCCGTTTTTCGCATGCAATTGCTTGGAAATGGCTTGACGGATAACTCCTAATGCTGAAGCAAACTGTTCTTGCGTTTAGCATGGATCCTCATCGAGCAATGCCTCCAATTCAGCGTCTTTGAAGGTTTTTGGCCTTCCTTTACGAGAACGGTCGTCAACATCGAAGTCACCGTCTTTGAAGCAACGGAACAAATCACGGAACGTTGTTTCACTTAGAGCAGCATCTCCGTTAACTTTTTGGAGCTCTCGATGCGCTTCAGCCGCCGTTTTCTTTGAATGAAATAAGAAAATCAACACTTCTCTCAAATGACGATTATTTGGTACAAAATCAGACAATTTCACACAACCAAAAATATATGACGCCAAGTCAAAGTCATTAACGTGTCGGAGCGGTTTGTTTACCATATGTCTAAGCTTGGCTTGTGACGTTTTGGATATGTTAAAATCGACCAGCACTTACTGCTGGAGCCATCTATTAACAAACAGCAAAAACTTAGTTGCTCACCTAATATTATA
>NW_018024625.1:2283-6851 GCF_002006095.1 Pseudomyrmex gracilis
TGTTTTGAAGGATTTATAAATAAAGTATTTATAATTATACGTGTAATAAAGTTTGTATACTATAAGATATTGTATACTATAAGTAATTTTCTTTGATTTTACATTTTTATTATTAATTACAAATATTAATTTATATTAAAATAATGGACATTCTAAAATAATTAAAGAATCTTTTAATGCTTCAAAATTTACAAACTAATAAATATGTATTCGGTCATGAAAACCGTTCGCTAGGTGTTGTGCGGAAATTATACGTGTATATATATACATATATACGTGTTCACGTGTAACTTTTTTACACGTAAAATTTGAATTTTAATAATTATATATATTTATGACTATTGCTAGAAAAAACTCCAAGTACCTCGGTGACCGTATAGGAAAAGCGACGGCACGAAAAGCCGGAGATTCCAGGTTCGACTCCTGGCCGAAGACTGTTTTTCGCAATATAAATTTAATTTCAATTAGGGGAGTATTCGGAATTTCTCATATACAAGATGCAAGTATAGCATTCTATATAAATGTTAGAATTGTTATTACTATTCGAATTTCACGTGTAAATAATTTACACGTGANCACGTATATATGTATATTTATACACGTATAATTTTCGCACAACACCTAGCAAACAGCTCTCATGAGCGAATACATATTTATTAGATTATAAAAGAAAATAATAAATTTAATTCGTAATTTGCTCGTGAAATTGTCAAAAAATGAATCAAAGGGCCGATACAAGAAGTAAATACAAGGTGGTAATGTATAAAAAGCAGTATTTTTTTTTATTACAAACCACAACAGACGTTTTGGTCCATGGGTTAAAATTTTCATCAGGAAAACAAATTAAACAAAAAAAGATTTAATATAAATAAGCGCAAAGCTTCTTTGTACAGCAAACAACAGAGTTCAAACATAATAAAAAACTTACGAAAAATGGAAAACACGTGAGATCACAGCACTCTATTAAACACAGGTAAAACACACAACACCTTATATAAAGATAAATAAGAGAAAGAAACTTTGTACTGACGTGTAATCCTTACAATGTAAATATATATAGAGTTATCCCCACCTATATCAATTCTTTAAAACTGTCATTTACATTGACAAAACACAGAATCATGTTTACAACAAACCAATCAAATGCAGCGGTCTAAACTTTTGATTTGAACAATTCCAAAAAAGGGAAATAAGGTTTTACTATGTGTATTTGACATTACATTAATGAGATTATCTTGCAATTTAATGTAAAGCATTTCTTCAAGAAATCAATATCTAATAAAAAAAAATCTAATAACAAAANTTTTTAGTATCTAAAAGTTTAACATCGTCCTAAATAAAATTATGATAAAGTTTCTAAACGATGTTCGGTAACAACAGAAGCAACATTTGAAATTCTGATAAGNTAATTTTTATGCTCAGTAATTCTTGTGTTAACATTCTCTTTGTTTGTCCAACATAGGACACATTGCAGTTGTTACAATGGATTTGGTACACTACATTTTTATTTTGATCATGCGTTTTACCGTCTTTTAAAACGATTATAAACTTGTTCAATTTATTCAAACTTCAAAATGCCAAAAATGTTTTATTAAATTTCTTAAAAACTTAACTGTTAGAATCCGATAAATCAGTCAAATAAGAAACAACATAATAATTGACATTTTTTATATTATNACCTGATAATAGAGTAGAATTTGTGACAGAATTTAGATTTAATGTATCATTAACTGAGACCTCGATTCTGTTCTTTAGTCTTAAAAATAAAATGTAAACGTTAATCTATTATAAGTAACACATCAATCATAAATTTAAAAGTATTCTCTTGGAAAGAAGGGTCACATAATACCAGTATTCTATCCACCATGCTTACTATAGTACCAATTGTTTGTAATTTTGAATGAAACAAAAAAAAGTTTAAATATTTACCCGAACAAGTAGATTATGTTACCACTCAAAACATAATTTCCCACTCAAATTTAAGACCTTAACTTTTAAAAAACTTGAAATATTGTTGTTTTGAATCTCAATTGTAAATAGTAATCTATTATTATAATTGTTAACCATGTCTAATAATGATGATAAATAATCACAAGGTGCTGTTAAAATAATATTGTCAACATATCTAAAATAAATAGACGGAATTTAAATTAGCTAAAACTGATTTTTCCAAATCTTGCATCACAATATTCGCAATAATCGGAGATAATGTGGGACCCATAAGCATTTCAAACCTGTGTTTATAAATTACATTAGCAAATGAAACAAATGTAGATGTCAATACAAAATAAATAGCTTCGAAAAATTTATTTAAAGGAAGTTTTGTGTTTTTTTTTATATAGTTCCATTTAACCTTAATACTCTTTATAGCTAGATCAATAGAAATATTCGTAAAAAATAAAATTACATCTAACGACACAAGTACATGACCTTGTCGCATTGTGGAAGCCCTCAATTTGTTAACCAAATCAAAACTATTTTCAACATGACTATTAGTAAATGGTATGCTTTTAAAGATCAATTTATGTAAGTATTCAGCAAATTGATGTAGAAAAAGGTGGTTAATCGAAAAAACAATTAATTTAGACAAATTTTTTTTTTAATGAATTTCCGGCAGTCCGTAGGCTCGAGGTAACAAACCATCACTAGATTTAATAGTTTTCTAAGTTAAANCCGAAATATATTTTCTATGAACCCAATTTCTTAATAATTTATTAAGATTTCTTTTAATGTTTGTAATAGGATTCTTATTGACAATAGAGTACGTAGAGCGATCGTTGAGCATACCATTTATGTTTGCTAAATACATAGACCTATCAACAGCAACGGTCACATTATCCTTGTCAGCACATATAAATATAATATCCGAGTGAGTTTTCTTATAAAAATTAAAACAAGTCTTTGTCTGGATAATAATTTCTTATCAACATGACACATTTTCTTTGATGTACACAAATTAGTATTCAAAATTCGAATAAAATGCGGTTTTAAAAATTCTGCCGTTTCTTTATTATAAAATCTTACCTTGTTTTCAAAATCTTTGATAACTAGCAAATTGCCATTATTAGTATTAGGCATACTAAAATTTTNACCCAGTTGTAAAAGTGCAATGACGTTACGATGGATTTTACATGTACTTAAAGTGACAAACCAATTATTCGTGATGTCAAAAAGAGAAATTGAAGTCAAATGGCTACTAAAATTGTTTGCGTTTTTAACAACGTGATTATAGTCACTACAAGAAGAGCTAGGTTTGTCAACGAATTCATAAGTACGTTCTTCAAAGCATTAATCAAACTTAGTATTTCTACAAGAATTTACACTACTTANACAATATAAAATGGGTTTAATTGAATTAATGACATTGTTAATTTTCTCTTTTTTTATACGTTGTATTTTTTTGTTAATGAATAAAAATTTAGATCTCTTACACTTATCTTGAACATCATATTGTGTATTAAAGAAATTAATTAAAATACTAGTAGGCAAATGATTTTTTAATGTTTTGTTCGAAGTATAAATGGTTTTCTTTAAAAAACATAATTTTCTATGTGTGTCAGGATTGTATGTTTAGGAAATATTAATAATATTATTAAATATTTCTTTTTCTATTTTTCTTTCTTTATTCTTATTTTTTTCCGTATTTATCTTTTTCGGAATTGTTCNAATCAAAAGTTTAGACCGCTGCTGTTGACTGGTTTGTTGTAAACATNATTCTGTGTTTTGTCAATGTAAATGACAGTTTTAAAGAATTGATATAGGTGGGGATAACTCTATATATATTTACATTGGAAGGATTACACGTCAGTACACANNTTCTTTCTNTTATTCATTCATCTTTATATAAGGTGTTGTGTGTTTCAACTGTGTTTAANAATGCTGTGATCTCACGTTTTTTCTATTTAGCGTAAGTTTTTTTATTGTGCTTGAATTCTGTTGTTTGCTTTACNAAAAAGCTTTGCGCTCATTTATATTAAAATGTTTTTAGATTAATTTGTTCCACTGAAGAAGGTCCTAACCCATAGACCAAATTGTCTGTTGTGGTTTGTAATAAAAAAAAATACTGCTTTTTATACATTAATACCTTGTATTTACTTCTTGTATCGGCCCTTTGCTTTATTTTTTGACAATTTCACGAGCAAATTACGGATTAAATTTATTAGTTTATTTTATAATGGTCATTATTTTAATATAAAGTAATATTTGCAATTAATATTAAAAATGTAAAATCAAAAAAACTTATTTGACATTAAAATTTATATTTTAATAAAATATCTTATAGTATATAAAAGTTAGTAAACTTATAATTATAAATAATTTATTTATAAATCATTGAAAGCATTTGCATAAATATAATTAATATAATATGTTATTGTATATAATGTAAATATTTAATATAACATTCTACTTAATATTAATTATAGATAACAATATTTTTATGATGCTCTCATGGTAAAACATATCCTAGAAATGCTGTTGCTATTTATAATAATAAGATGGTAACGCCTGACAATCAAGTATGTAGTAAATTGTATGAGGTAAAGTAGAATCCTGGTGAGATGTGTATG
>NW_018024626.1:0-5973 GCF_002006095.1 Pseudomyrmex gracilis
ACAACTTTTTCGAGAAAAAAATTTTTGTCCGGATTTAAGTGGCGGACCCTGTATAATATGCATGTGGTTAGGATACACACTTTTTGCAAATTTTGAAGAAAAATACAAACAAATACTTACCCACTTTATCCCACAAAAGCAGATATCCATTCTCCGTAACTGCTATCTTATTCTGATCTTTAATAATCAGATATCTCGCTAACTCAATTTCGATGTCAGACGACATTTTACTTCCCGCCAAACAATTACCTTCTTTTCCCTATGTAGCGAGGAAGGGAAAAATAGGCACTCTCAAAGTAGGTCAAATGTGTTTTCGAACGCAACAATCGAGAGTTCACGGAGAGTTCTCAAAGTGTTTTCGAACGATCCTCGGAAGATTAAAGGCACTCGAGGAATGTTTTCGAACGCAGTCCAGTGGCTTCTCCCCCGCAACTATATGCTCCGTCTCTATATTCCTATGTCCATGCCATAATATGGAACGCGCCTTGCCATTGTGCGAGCTGTCCGCAATAGAGAGCATCACAACTAGGATCTCTGACTTTGTCTCGTCGTCGCTGATTGGTTGAAATTTATACGAGTACAGTCCAAGACAAAAGAACAACAAAAAGTAAAGAATGACTGCGTTTAGTCATTGGGTGCGTTCAGACAACTCAACGGTTGAGAGATCATCACTTATGATAGGACTATTCTTCAAAATCTGCTGCGGTTCTAAAAGTATGATCCAATCAGAAGTGATTATCTCTCAACCGTTTTACAACTGTTGAGTTGTCTGAACGCACCCATTCAGTCACTCAGCAATTGCTGAGCGCTGATTTCTGTTGAACGCAGTCATTCTTTACTTTTCGTTGTTCTTTGTCTTGGACTGTACTCGTATAAATTTCAATCAATCAGCGACGACNAGACAAAGACAGAGATCCTAGTTGTGATCATGGACGTATAATATATAGAATGCGCGTTCCCTACCTTTGCCATGTTAAGAAAATGTCTTCAACGTTGAGAGAGACAGCTGGTGTTGAATAGTAGCCTCTTCTTTGTCTAGCAAAGTAGTGGGGGAAAAAGAAGTCTTCGCTGATTGATAGAATAGTAGTGGAAAAGTGGGGATAGAAAAATAGTGGGGGTAAAGAAGAGTGAAAGAGATTAAGAGGTGATGGTAGGTTAAGAGCCGTCTACAATGAAGAGTTGTAGGCCGTAATAGTAAGAAATTGACCAATCACAGACAAAGTACAGAAGAATAATCGATTGTGATTTGTCAGTTTCTTACTGTTACAGTCTAAAACTCTCCATTGTAGACGACCCTTTAGGTGGTATGAAACAGTAGGCCCTAATCCCACCACAGACATTGATAGACAGAGAAAGAGTTACTATTCAAAGTATGTTGTCTCTCTCAACGTTGAAGACATCTTTTCAGCCAAACGCGCAGTCTATATATTATACGTCTATAGTTGTGATGCTCTCTATCGCGGACAGCCGCACCAGAGAGAAGCCTGAGAGCGGCCATGCCATTGTAGTTTCTTACGACGGTTTCAACCGCTGGTTTTAACCGTATTTCCACAAAAGTGGAATTCAAAGGCCGTTCTACATTAAAGGCAAGTATCAGATCTCGTGAAATT
This sequence comes from Pseudomyrmex gracilis, assembly GCF_002006095.1. Classification (NCBI taxonomy): domain Eukaryota; kingdom Metazoa; phylum Arthropoda; class Insecta; order Hymenoptera; family Formicidae; genus Pseudomyrmex; species Pseudomyrmex gracilis. The sequence goes on from NW_018024626.1 coordinate 1,611, forward strand.
GACCAATTGCAGAGTCAAATCAGTCAATCGACCAACGTGATTGATCAGTTCCACGAGACCTGCGACTTGAGTTTCATGGAGAACGGCCTTTGAGTTCCACTTTTGTGGAAATACATATATGTAATACTTCTATATTGCTAGTACGGTGCCGACCTGAAGCCCAAATGTTACGGTGCAGACAATATAGTAGCCTTTCTCTCGCGCAAGGTCCAGCTGCTTTGTGCGCATGCGGTGAACATTCAAGCACGCTTGGGCATTTCTCTTTCTCGCGTTCTTTCTCTCACTTTCCAATGCTTTGTCTCGCTTGCACTCGCTTAGTAGACTCGCCTGCGCATAATGACGCTCGACTATCTATGCCCATATTTGGACTTCGTGCGTTTCTCTTTCTCGGGCCTCGTGCCTCTCATTGCGAAGATACGCGACTAACAATATAGAAGTATTATATATATGTAGTAATACGGCTAAAACCAGCGGTTGAAACCGTCGTAAGAAACTACAATGGCATGGCCGCTCTCAGGCTTCTCTCTGGCCGCACAATAGCCATAGACATCTATAATATACTAGACTGTGAGGCTCCTTAAGGGTCGTCTACAATGGAGAGTTTTAGACTGTAACAGTAAGAAACTGACAAATCACAATCGATTATTCTTCTGTACTTTGTCTGTGATTGGTCAATTTCTTACTATTACGGCCTACAACTCTCCATTGTAGACGGCTCTTTATGTATTCCCTAGATTTCGTGTACCAATAAGCCATGTACTTCTGAGCCGCTTAGGCGGCGGACTTAATAATAGATTGGAATGTGAAATGTTAAATTTTTATGTTGTACGTCAATGAGTATAATGATCACGTGTATTGCACGATCCCCGCAACACACGTAAACTGCGAAAAATACGTACAATCTTCGTGATATTTGCAATCTTGTGTTTTCAACCGTGTTTTGTTGAATTGTGTCAGACTCGCAGTTATCTATCGAGATAACAATATGAGATGTGCAGTAAAGCAGTGCATAAATATATATAAAAAAGGATGCGGCATACACTTCTTTTCGTAGTAACCTAATCTTATTTTATTAACAGATAAATTCAGCATTATATAAAGTTCAATATTTATTAAATGTTTTAGATTTCCCAAAAATGAAGAACTTTTAGCACAGTAGATAGCAGCAATACAACGAGCTAATTGGCAACCATCAAGTGCCAGCAAAGTTTGCTATCTTCATTTTGCACCATCTGATTTTAGTGAGAACGAACCGGGAATAACAAGAAAGCTTTTAAAAAAAATGCTGTTCCTACAATACATTTAGGACACAATAAAGAAGGTTACATAATCAACACAAATATATATTTATATAATGATATATGTACATAGTAATTTATATATTACTTTCCTGTATTTTTATTAAATCTAGATACTTCTGTAATATCAAAAGATGAAGAAGAAAAAACAAATCTGTTACCAATTTGATAATACCTTCATTTATGAAATATGGTAATTATATCTAAGAAAACTATAATTAATAATTATACTTAATCTTTATTTTTTTTTTAATCTAGTATTTATAAAATAATTTATATATTGCTAATTTTGTGTGTTTTATTTAATTCTAGAAACTTCTCTATCAAGAGATCAAATGGATCAGGAAGATTGTAACATTCAGTCAATTCCCCTAATTGTGGAATCAGGTAATTTTATATATAAAAACTTTTTTGCATAATTTACACACACACACACACACAATATATATATATATATATATATAATATATATTTTAAATGTAACCTTTTAATTGCAGAAACAATTATGTTAGATACATCAAGAAAACGAAAATCATGCAATTGCAATTATTATTCAGCTAAAATTATACAATTAGAAGAGGAGAACAAGATATTGAAAGAAAACCAAGAAAAACAAAATACAATGTTTAATGAGATAATTGCAGAAACAAATAGATGATCATGTTCAAGAACTTGAGAAACAAAAAACAATATTTAATATCTTACTTAAAAAAGAAAAAGAAACACTGCAAAAAAAGTTACATGCAGTATATACAAAAGCGAAACTATTAAGCAAAAAGACAAAAAGAAAAGAGATAAAATAAAATCTTTATCCATGTTACTTGATACACTAAAAGAAAAAAATCTAATTATGCCAACAACTTTTAATACCTTAAAGCATGAGTTTTCTGAAAATTTTCAGTCAATTTTATTGAGTGAATTCCAAAGTGAACAACAAAGGTAAATCGACGCATGCAAGACGCTATGTGATGAATTGAAACGCTTTGCTTTAACTCTGCATTATCATAGTCCACAGGCTTATAAATTTTGTCGGTTAGCATGGTGTTTGTAGTCATTCCTTCTTATGTTATACGTATCTCACAGAACAAAATCTCCATTAAATATATTAAATATTGCATAAAGCTATTGACGTCTAATGAAGTTTTTGTCCTGTATGATATTGATGTATATATAATTACTGTCTTTTTTATATTTCATATTCTTATCTTATTCTTATCTTTTACCTATTTATATTATTTAAGTTTATTATTTTCCTTATAATCTGAGTGAAATTGTTTTATTATATACTCTGAATGCAATATAGCATATGTATATGCTAACAGATTTTATATATATATATATATATATATATATATTAAGATAGATAAATTAAAAGTATATGAAAATTTTGCATTAATATTATTATTTTAACATTTTTTTTACAGAATCATCATGAAATTACCTCATTCATCATCATTAAGATACTGGACTTCTACAGTAGACATTAATCCGGGCTTTTTATCTAAAGTACTAGAAGAGTTAAAGAAACTATCATGTTAAGATAAAAATTGTTGTTTAATATTTGATGGAATGTCTATTCGGAAACAGGTATGTTGGAGTGAAGTAGATCATAAGTATGTGGGTTACTGCGATTATGATAATAATTTTAACTTCGAAACAGAGGCGACAGAAGCATTAGTATTTACGTTAGTAAACATAAAAGGTAAATGGAAATGTCCTATAGCATACTTTTTTAAAAATGGAATGTCATCTTCAACATTAGCAGAATTAATCAAGACTGCACTAATATTAACATCTAATGTAAACTTTAAAGTAAGAGCTATTACATGCGATGGCGTAAGTGTTAATATAAGTGCCTTGCATAGTTTAGGATGTAAGCTCTTTTCCTTATAATCATGAAGATATTGTAAATTACTTTGATCATCCTAGTGAGCATTATAAAGTATATATTATATTGGATCCCTGTCATATGCTAAAGTTAGCACGTAACGCTCTTGCTGATTATACAGAATTCTGGGATGAACATAAAAGTACAAAGTGGAATTATATTGTTAATTTGCATAAAGTTCAAACTCAAATGACATAAATTAAAAAACAAATTAAATCCTCAGTGCATTTTTTGGCAACAAAATAAGATGAAAGTGAAATATGCGGCTAACACACTTAGTGCCTCTGTAGCAAATGCCATCGATTTTTTAAGAAAAGAAGGTTTAGATGATTTCAAAGATAGTGAGAGTACAACAAAATTTATTAGAATTATAGATAGATTATTCGATTTTTTAAATACAAGAAATCCATTTGGAAAAAATTATAAACAACCTATCACAAGAAATAACTTTCACTATCTTCAGGAAATGATACAAAACAGTGTACATTATTTATTTTTATTAAAATGTAAAGACGGGACATTTTTAAAAACATCTAATAGAAGAACATTTCTTTATGGATTTGTGATAGCTGCTAAATCAATATTATCTGTCGCTCATGATTTATTATATTGTAGTAATACATTGTATAAATATATATTGTCATACAAGTTTTCTCAAGACCATTTGGAATTATTGTTTGGTAAAATTCGAAATTGTAATGGTCAAAACAACAATTCAAATGTACTACAGTTTCAGTATACCATGAGAAAACTGTTACTTCGTAATAACATAAGAAATTCAAATGACACAAATTGTTTACAATTAGATACCGATCCTGTTGGGTCCTTATTTGAATTGACTTGGCCAAAGAAAACAAAAGAATTTACATTATTTGAACAAAACATAGAAACAGATAATGATGACTTAAATAACAATACAAAAAACTCAAAAGTTATTATAAAACCCTTACAAGAAAACATAATATATTATATTGGTGAATATATAATAAAAACATTTAAATCTCTTAAGTGTTTTTCTTGTGCAAAAGCACTTACACAACAAACTATAGAACATAATTATACACATATTAAAACTTATACTAAGTTTTACGACTTTAACAATAACGGACCCAGTAAAAAATTTTCCATGTATAAAATTGTATGGACATATTCGGTATATATATATATATATATATAT
>NW_018024627.1:0-1382 GCF_002006095.1 Pseudomyrmex gracilis
CTGCCGGCTCTTTGCCTTGTTTCTCGCATTTACGTTTTACCTGTCATGCGAGATGTTCGTACATTGTTCGTTGCCGCGTGTGATCGGTGTGAGAGAACTCAATGACTTCGTGATTAATTAACCGATTTTTTAGTAAGTTTATGGTTAAATTTCATTTTTAGAATTAATTAGACTCTTTATTAATTTATTTATTTATTTAATTGACTTCAAATATTGATGCATGACCTCTAACTTTTGACTTTTGACTATTGAATTTTAATTTTCACATTACATTTTCACCTTTTGTCTTTAATTACTTTCCATAAATTTAATTAATTTCTTTAGCAAATACCGATGCACAGACTATTCGATTTAACAATGTTGTTGTTTTGTGCTTTCTTGGCGTGACTCCTCTCACATGTTGACAATCGGCGATGACTTTGATAATTTAAAGGTGTGTATGCGATTTGCGTTATGTATTATTACTTCTATTTCAATTTGTATTTACATCCTTTATTTCTTCTTTTTGTTTTTTGTTTTCTATTCAGTGGTGCTGAGGATGATCAAAAATAAATGATCGAAACGTTCACCTTATTTAAATTGTATATTAAATTTACTACCTTTGATCAGTGGTTTAAGGCTGTGCGGGTATATTTTGAGTAATTGTTATTTATACGGCCTGTTTCTAATTTAAGTATATACTAATTTACAGTATAAATATTGTACTTTTTTTCTAGTTTTTTCAATACTAATCTTCATTATATAAACTATTTAAATTACATACAAATTAAATATTAATAACGATAACTAAGTAAATAACACTAATATAACTAAATATAAATAAAAAAAATAAGTTAAGTATAAGTATCTTAAATCTCTCTAAAATATCTCAAACTATCTACTTAAATGTAAATTTAATTTAAATTCTATCAAAATCTAATGACCTATATTAATAAAATATTAAAGGTCTATACATATAACAAAACAAATATAAATATTTATGTAGATCTAAAATAAAATAAAAAAATAAAATTTTAAAAAAGTATAAAAATATATTACTATCCCAACAACAATACCAATGAAGCAAGCTTTTATGTTAATCATTTTTAATAGAATATGTAAATACACATAAGAAATATCAAAGAATATAACTTGAGACATTAATGACCCAAAGATCACTCTCATAATCAATAAAATAAATCTATACAAATTAATTTTTTACCTACAAGTAATTATGTACCACGAAGAATAAAAATTAATTTTTTCAAAAGAAATATAATAAAGTAAACGAATAGTAACCTCATAGTGAAACACAAAGATATAACTTTTATAGGTACAATTGTGAGGAGTTGTTTTTTTTTGTTCTTTTTTAGTTGTGTTTAGTTGGGATGGATGGCAGCACT
>NW_018024627.1:1637-6139 GCF_002006095.1 Pseudomyrmex gracilis
ATCACATCAAGGCTCTGTATAAGAACACAGATAATATATTCCATATCAAACTACAATCAGGGATTACATTTATTAACCGGCCCCGAATCCCAACAATTGGTAGCAGAGCGTGGTTAGGAAGTGTCGGTTTTGTGAGGCTATCAAGTATCGTGAAACTTGTGTAATAAGAAAAAAGAGACGCTTCAAGATGGCAGAAAATTGGAATCTCGCAAGCGTGGAACAACTTGATGACACAAATTACTTCTTATGGAGCGAAAAAGTTGAGGGAATTTTGAGAGCTAAGAAGCTTTGGAAAAAAGTGATAAATGTGAAGCCGCCTGAAAAACCCGAAGAAGGCGTCAGAGACTATGATGTGAAATTCAAACTATGGAACGAGTGGGATGACGATAATTACGCAGCGCGTGCGGTAATTATTAATACAATGAGTAAGGCACAGTTGCTGAAATACAGTCATGAAAAAAACGCAGATAAACTATGGTGTTTGATTAGAAGTAATATGGCGGCTGAAACAGAACAATTAAAGGCAAGGTCGCTGTGTGAGTTGTCGAACATAAGTATGAAAAAAGATGAAAATATAGATACGTATGTGAACAGAGCTGAAGCATTGCGAAACCAGTGTGTGCAACTAGGTAGAGTGATAGAAGATTATGAACTAAGAATGTATATTATTAGAGGATTAAGACCCGAGTTTGATCAAAATGTAAGAGTGCTGGAAACTCAGAAAGAGGTAACAGTTAACGATATACGCTACGCACTGAAACAAGAAGAGTTGAGAAGAAACAAGCGTAAAGAGGATAAAACTTCGAGAAATGAGTGTATTAGAAGAGCCAGAGACAAATCGAAAGGNGACATTGTGTGCTACAATTGTGGAATAAAAGGACACACTTCGAGTGAATGTAGAAATAAGCAGAAATGTTTTAATTGTCAGGGNTTCAATCACATTGCGGCAGATTGCAAAGAACCAAAGAGAAACACACTACGAGAAAGAGGTTATAGAGGTGCGTCGAAAGGAAGAGGAACAGGACGAGGTTATGGACGAACAGAGGTTACGTTAAAAACTACAGACGAGGCGGTATTGTCAGTAAGGGATAGAGAACACNTGAGAACAACGNATAAAAAAGGAGAGTATACAAAAGAAATGCGTAAAGGTTATGAGTGGCTGTTAGATTCAGGCGCAACAAGTCACATGGCAAGTAGCGAAAATATATTTGAAACATTAGTAGAAGAAAAAAGGGATATTTTGCTAGCTGATAAACACGGAAAGAAATTAATTTCCAATGGACGAGGAGAAATAGTAATGGGACAACGTTCAAGTGACAACAGAATACGACTCAAAAATGTACTGTGTGTGCCGGACATTAACATGAACCTTTTATCGGTAGCAAAGATAACAGATCATGGGTATAATGTAAAATTTGATAAGTATGGAGCCATTGTTTACAGGAACGGAGAAGAAGTAAAAATGAAAGCTGTAAGAGAAGAGAATGCGTANTATGTAAGATCGTCAGTAGAAAAGGGTGAGACAGCAGCAACAGTGGGTGACATGGATATATGGCACAAGAGGTATGGACATGCAAGTAAAAGACTCCTTGAAGAAATGAAGAAAGAGGATCTTGTGATAGAAATGAGTGAGTGTAAAGAGGAGAAACAGTGTGAACCATGCATCGAAGGAAAGATGCATCGAAAAACACATCCAAGACTAACAGGTAGAAAAACAAACAATATTATGGAGTTATGGCANATGGATTTGNTTGGCCCAATACACCCTCCATCGCGTGGCGGTAAAAATTATGTGTTCACTATCTTAGATGATTTTTCCAGAGTAATATTTGTTGAACTGTTGAAAGAGAAAGGTGAGGCAGCTGAAAAATTAAAAAGTTTAATTATCTTAAAGGAAAACCAGTCCGGACTAAAGTTGAAGACAGTAAGATCTGATAATGGAGGAGAATTTATCGGAAAAGGGTTAGAAGAATGGCTAAGAAAGAAGGGAATAAAGCAGGAATTTAGCCCTGCTAGGACTCCACAGTGCAATGGAGCAATAGAAAGGGCGAACAGATCCATAATTGAAATGACCAGAGCAATGATGGCAGATTCGAAATTGCCACTAGATTTTTGGGGTGAAGCAACATGTACGGCAGCACACATCAAAAACAGGAGCAAGTCAACCGTGCATGGAAAGACCCCGTATGAGATGTGGAATGGNAGAAAACCAAATGTTACACATTTGAAAAGATTCGGATGTGTAGCATATGCGATGATTAAAGAAAAACAGAAGAAGAAGTTTGATTCTAAGGTTATTAAGGGAGTATTCGTCGGATATGCAGCAAATAACACTTACAGAATTTATATCCCAAAAACGGGAAAAATAAAAACAGATTGTGATGTAAAGTTCGATGAAAGAATTAATGGGTCTGAGTTGTTAAGTGAAGAGGAAAAACAAGAAGATATAGTGGATAATAAGTTGACAGTTGTGGGAGTAGAAGAGGATTCAGAAATCAGTAAAGGAATAGAAGAAGAAGATGATATTCGTGAATATGAAGATGATGGAAAAACAGAATCAGGAAATAGTGAGTATGAAGATGCGGAAGTAGAAGAATTTGATGAAAGACATGAAGCGGATAACAGGAATGAAGACGACACAGACGAAAGAAATGTAGGATGTGTCAAAGAAAATGAAGATTCAAATAAAAACCGAGCGCAACAAAGAGGAAGACCAAAAGGAACTACGAAAAGTGTGATAGAAATGCGGAAACTCTTACGGCAAGAAGAGGAGGAAAGAAGAAAGGAACAAGAAAATGTAAGGAGATCAGAGAGAATTAAAAATCAACAGTATGCAATGGTGACTATTGATAAAGACATTCCAAAAAATATATATGAAGCAGAAAAATCAAACGAATGGAAACATTGGAAACAGGCAATCAGTGAAGAGTTAACGTCAATGGAGAAACATGAAGTATGGGACACGGTGCCTCGGCCAAAAAATAAGAGAGTAATCAAATGCAAATGGATATTTGACATCAAGGAAGACCCAAGTACGGGANAACGACGGTACAAAGCGCGACTAGTTGCACTAGGATATGGACAACGTCCAGGAGTAGATTATGAAGAAACGTTTGCTCCAGTAGTAAGAATAGAAACGATAAGNCTNTTATTTAGTATAAGTGCACAAGAAAACAGAATGATGAAAGTATATGATGTAAAAACAGCATTTCTACATGGAAGACTAAAAGAAGAAATATTTATGGAACAACCGGATGGAATGCAGGTCAGTAAGGAACAGGTGTGTAAGTTAAAGAAGAGTTTGTATGGGCTGAAACAGGCTGGAAAGTGTTGGAACGAGTTTCTTACTGATGTTCTGATAAGATGTGGATTAAATCAGTCTAAAGAAGACCCGTGTTTGTTTTATGCAAAAGAAAAAAATAGATTCTTATACTGTGGAGTATATGTAGATGATATGCCGACAGTGTCGAGCGATGATAAGTTCGAAAAGAGTTACATTGACAAGATTAAAGAATACATAGACATCAAAGACCTCGGGGAGGCAAAAGTAGTGCTAGGAATGCAAGTAGATCAAAAGGAAGGAAAGACGTACGTACACCAAANGAAATATATTGAAANACTACTCGAATTGTACGGGATGAGAGAATGCAATACTGTAAAGANGCCAATAGATACAAANANAAAACTTGAAAATTGTGATGGAAGTAAGAGAGTTGATGTTCGAACATATCAAGAACTGATAGGAAGACTTATGTACTTAAGTGTACATACACGACCAGATTTNTCATTTGCGTTGAGTTGCCTATCACAATTCAACAACGAACCAAGAGAAATCCACATGGCNGCATTAAAACGAATACTACGGTATTTAAAGGGAACTATTGGTTATTGCCTGGAATTTAATAGAAGCAACCCTGCAGTAAAAATAAAATGCGAAACTGATGCATCATGGGACAGAACACAAGATGCGAAATCATTCACCGGACTATTGTTGTATGTGAACGGAAACGTGATACATTGGAGAAGCCGAAAACAATCGGTGGTTGCATTGTCATCAACGGAAAGCGAATTAGAGGCCATGTTGGAAGGACTAAGGGAGGTAGTATGGTGCTCCAGATTGATACGTGAAATTGACCCTTTAGAAGAAGTATCAGGAGAACTATATTGCGACAACTTAAACGCTGTTAAATTGGCGAATGGTGGAAATTTCAAAACGAAATCTAAGTTAATGAATCGTAAGTGTCATTACATCCACGAAACTGTAAAAGGAGAAGGCATCATTGTAAAACATATATCCAGTGAAGATATGACAGCGGATTGCCTGACAAAGCCGTTGGGAGCCCCGACTCTGATTAAACATATAAGGAAAGTTATGAGTGTTGCGGGTTAAAAACAAAGGGGGCGGATTGTGAGGAGTTGTTTTTGTCTTTTTTAGTTGTGTTTAGTTGGAATGGATGGCAGCACTGGTAGTGTAGTCATTTTTCCCCCATGAGCGTTGAGCC
>NW_018024628.1:0-5959 GCF_002006095.1 Pseudomyrmex gracilis
TGGGACGAATCCCTGCCTAGCGAATTGCATACTCGCTGGAGAAATTATGAGCTTAAGTTGCAAGCGCTAGCTACTTTTGAAATAGATCGTAGAGTTATTCCGCACAACCAANGTCGAAAGCTAGAAATACATGGGTTTTCTGATGCAAGCCAACAGGCGTACGGCGCGTGTGTCTACGTGAGATCTGTTTCGGTTGGTGAACAGACGACAGTGCGATTATTGTGTTCGAAGTCACGTGTAGCGCCTTTGAAGACTTTGTCAGTACCACGGCTGGAGCTCTGCGGTGCGCTACTGCTGTCTCAGCTCATAGAGAAAGTGGCTAGTAGTCTACCTTTTGAGGTCGATTCCGTGTCTTTGTGGACTGACTCTCGCATAGTATTGTGTTGGTTGCGATCGTGTAGTCGACAGTGGACACAGTTTGTCGCAAATCGCGTAGCTGAAATCCAGCGAATCACTGACGTTGGAAATTGGCGACATGTACCTACCCGGGATAACCCTGCAGATGCGTTATCTAGGGGGGTTGCGCCTGATTTGTTACCCGCGCTAAGTGTCTGGTGGTCAGGACCGTCGTGGTTAAGCATGAGTGAAGATAGTTGGCCTCATGAAAAATTTGTAGCGTCCGAGTTAGANTTGCCGGAAAAAAGGGTCACCACGTTGGTAACAACAACCGGGAGTGAGTCGCAAGTTNACATTTTTGACCGCTTCTCGAAGTTTTCTCGTTTAGTACGCTCAATTGCCTATTGTATTAGGTTCGTGGCAAATTGTAAGAAGCGTAAAGCTCACAAGGCGTCCTCGAGCACCAACGCGCACTATGCAGTCCAGTCGTTGTCTGTTGAAGAGTTGGAACAGTCTAGACTAGCTTTGGTGAAAATAGTACAAGGTCAATGCTTTCGCGATGAAATCAGCTCGCTTGAAAAAACGAGTCGTGTAAGCAAGCGTAGTTCTATGTTGAAGTTAGCACCATTTTTGGATTCGCATGGCGTTTTAAGAGTGGGTGGTCGTCTGAAATATGCCAANGTNTCGTATGGATATAAACACCCAATCTTATTACCAGGCAAACACATTTTTACCCAGCTACTTATTGTACATGAACATGAGCGGCATCTCCATGCCGGGGCGCAAGCTACGTTAGCAGCTGTGCGTCAAAATTATTGGCCAACGTCGGCACGAAGTGTTGTGCGACATCTCTTACGTAGATGTGTGGTGTGTGTTCGCAATGCACCCAAGTTAAACACGGCGTTGATGGCGGATTTACCGGAGACGCGGGTAAATGTGGCAAAGTATGCATTTGAGAAATGTGGCGTCGATTATGCGGGTCCGTTTTGGCACAAAGAAGGCCAGCGGAAGAGCTCTAAGTCTGTGAAGTGTTATGTGGTGCTGTTTGTTTGTTTTGCTACAAAGGCAGTACACATAGAATTAGCGGCGGATATGACAGCGGAAACATATTTAAGTGTGTTTAAGCGTTTTGTTTCAAGAAGGGGTCGCCCAGTTGAAATGTATTCGGACAACGGCTTAACTTTTGTCGGAGCAAATCGTCAGCTCAGCGAGTTGTATGAGTTACTTCATAGCGAAACTGTCAGGCAAAAGGTAACTGATTTCATGACCAGTGAAAGGATAAGGTGGTTTTTTAATCCGCCTAAGGCTCCACATATGGGTGGTCTTTGGGAAGCAGCAGTGAAGAGCGCCAAGTTTCANTTGAAGCGTATAGCAGGAGAAGTGTCATTGAAGTATGACGAATTGTTCACACTCGTGGTTCAAGTGGAAGCCATATTGAATTCGAGGCCACTTGTCCCCTTGTCCAGTGATCCTAATGATTTGAATGTCATTACGCCAGGACATTTTTTGATAGGTTGTCCACTTACAACCTATCCAGAACCAAGCCTTGAACTTTTGCCATCAAATAGGTTGTCGCGTTGGCAACGGGTTGAGCAGTTGAAACAACACTTTTGGCGACGTTGGACTAAGGAGTATCTACACAATTATCAAGTTCGGTCAAAGTGGAGAACGGCTGGTGAACCTGTCAAGCTGGGTCAGTTGGTGGTGCTACAGGAGGATAATTTGCCACCCTTATGCTGGAGCCTGGCGCGTGTGGAGCAGTTACACCCTGGTCATGATGGTGTTGTTCGTGTTGTGTCATTGCGTACAGCGTCGGGAGTCTATAAGCGTCCTGTTACAAGGCTTTGCNTGTTACCGATTGATACAAGAAATGTAAACGACGAAGTAGTGTTTAAGTCATAAAAATTTATCGTTTTAGGTTCCTTTGTATAATTAGTGTTTGGCCGACGTTAACCAAAGAGCAATGTAAGTTATCTTCTTTTGAAAGCCGGTGCTTTCAAGGGCGGCGGTATGTTAAGTACAAGTTAAGTATCCTTTTGTGTGTTTAAAATAGCCCGCGCAGCGCTTTAGAGTGTTGGTACGGTGAGCGCGTTAGCGTCGCATGCGCGGAAGCGAGCGTTGTTGAAAAGAAAAAGAATCAGAAGCTTTCTCGAGCTCGTTGCAACAAGTTCGTTGTGCGAACCACGCTACGTGCCATGTAATTCTTTCATTGTACTTTTGTAACAAGTATTGGAAATAAATAGCGTCCACATACGCATGCGACACAAGTCGTTTTCGGTTAATTGTTGAAAGATACATGTCATAATAACTACATACCCAATGTCCAGTATGCATATCCGGATCCGAAGAACTAAACAAGATTTGTATATGCTTACTATTTATCGGCATAGATTTTATTGTATCAGGCACATACAATTTATAGCTATCAACAGGTTTGTACAGGTTTGATGAACAATTTCGTAAGAGGCAGTTAAAATGATCCATATGTAAGTCTGTCAACCAATCGCCTTTAACAATTATGTCTTTTTCTTTTTCTTGTAAAATCATATGTGTTTTGGCCATTTTTAAAATAGTATAATAAGAACAAAATATATATATCTATTATATACACTGTTTTTAAAAAAACCAACTTTATTGGTTACAAAATGCAGATATCGAGAGATAAGAGCAGTGTGTATATAGAAACGTAGGCAAAAAATAGCTTTGTTTTGGCGCAAAGCAACCTATTTTTATTGGCGCAGAAGCAGCCCGTTTTTACTGGCGCAGAAGCAGGCCAGTTTTTATAGGCGCAGAAGCAGCCTGTTCTTATAGGCGCAGAGCAGCCTGTTTTTAAAGGCGCTGAGCAGCCTGATTTTATTGGCGCAGAAGCAGCCAGTTGTTATAGGCGCCGAGCAGCCTGTTTTTATAGGCGTTGAGCAGCCTGATTTTATTGGTGCCGAAGCAACCAGTTGTTATAAACGCCGAGCAGCCTGTTTTTATAGGCGCTGAGCAGCCTGATTTTATTGGCGCAAAAGCAGCCAATTCGTATAGGCGCAGAAGCAGCCTGTTCTTATAGGCGCTGGGCAGTCTGTTTTTATAGGCGCTGAGCAGCCTGTTTGTATTAGCGCAGAAGCAGCCAATCTTTATAGGCGCAGCCTTGTTTATATTGACAAATATAGGCGAAGCCTTGTATACAGTTACCTGCAAAATAATTTAAACTTTAGTATAAAATTTATATATGTATATTTATGTTTATATCAAAAAAACGAGCCACCGTTAAACTTTAGCATAACTTTTTAACAATTTTTAATAGCTCATAAATAAAAGACGCTCAAATGAAAGCTTAAACATTTCTCTTAATTTTACAGTACAAAAGTGTATGAATTTTCCAGCTCATTTATCTCGTAACAAATAAGATATATTCATATTTTTATCATTTTTTGACGAAAAGTTATATTTTGGAAAAAAAGAGATGTTCACTTTGTACATTTCGCTGATGTTACTAATGACTTTGTATCTTTCACCAACTCTGTACAATAAAAATTTTACGATAATTGTTTCTGAATGCAGATATTTTAAGAAAAAGTTGTTCATTTTTTTTTCAAAACGGTATAATTCTGTCAAAGAAAAAAAGTTTAACGGTAGTCCGGTTTTTTGCGAGTGAGTAAGTATATTTATTGTTACACACATACCTGCATATATTTTCTCTCGTCTTATTTTCTTTCTTGCTCTTCCTTCTTTTTGCTGACAATGTTCTTGTGCTGCTGACTATTGTAAATATATATATCACACACAGGTATATATAGAAAATTGCACATTATTATTTCGCATATAAGAAGCACGGTGCGCCTCGCGCAGTTCGAGCACTACTTCGTTAAGCGTGAACTTGGCGCGAGGCACTACCGTGTCTCTTGATAAACACATTTATTAATTTTTTCTAAGGTAACCATTTTTTTATAAATACAATATTGACTGTATATTTAAACTGAACTTTATATTTAAACTATATATACTTACGTATGCAGAAGAGATCAGATAGAAAAACGCACGTTAATAACGATAATAACATCAAAAACGCACGTTAATAACGGTGATAACACCAAATAACAACAATCACTTGTCACTTACTAGTAGTTTCTTACCACTGTACTACATGTGACTTAATGTGACGTCAATATTAACAAGGCGCCACGCTGAACAGCGAAAGATTACGATAGCAAATCAGCGCCCTCCCGACGCGCGATCGCGGTTTAATATATCGACCGATATCGATAACGCGCCGCAAGAGGTAGAGGTCGCGACTTGCAGTGCCAATGCGCTCGCGCATGATCGATTTCGTTATTGTTACGAGTTATTGTTACGAGTCGCGATCCTGATCAGGACAAGAAAACGACATCCCGCCAGTGACCAGCCTTCCACTGCCACCATAAGTTCCAACGAGAAAGACCGAATCAACAAGGAGGACCGAAGTCCTGTCAACAAGGAGAACCGAACCAGGAGAACCGAATTTCTTTTTAACGAGGACGAAAAATCTGCGTACAGGTGAGATCTGTAAAGCCGTCATTTCGGACGATCGATATGTACACCACTTTTTAATTTTTGAATATTCTTTTCAGATGGATGAAAAAATGAATATTGATCTTGAAAGAGATCTACATAATATTGTTTTAGAAGAACAAGAAAACAAAGAACTAAAACAACAGAATCGATTATTAAAAGAACAGTTAAAAAAATTAGAATATAAACTAAAAAAAATAGAAGAAGGCGGACCTGTAAAAAACCGTAAGTACGTTTACTTTTGTGTACACATTACACACACACACATATACACACACACACACACACACACACACAAACTTCTTTCTTATGTACAATTAGTAATTTAGTATATATATTTTTTTTGCAGAAACACAAGAGACTTCATCAGTACAACAACAACAGACTTCATCAGTACAACAATCACTACAATCAGTACAACAATCAGTACACGAAGAAGAAAACAAGCGTAAGTATATTTATCTTTCTCTCTCTCTCTCTCTCTCTCTCTCTCTCTCTCTCTCTCTCTCTCTCTTTGTTTTTTTCTTATTTTTTCTTTACACATTTTATATATGTACTCTCATATTTCGTAGGAAAAAGAGGTACCAGTGCCGGACGAGCAAAGCAATGGTGGTGGTACACTCGTGGCCGCGGTACTCGTGGACGCGGTAATCGTGGCCATTGCATTACGTACAACTTTCGTATTTAAAAAAAAACAACCTCAAGTTGTAGCATGGCATCCAGCAGAATTCACGGACAAAAAAATGCAAGACCCAATACATAAGAAGTTCTAAATTAACATTATTCGGTCCGGATGTAATATTAAAAAAATTTTTTTGTTTTGTTTTTAACTACGACATTATTATTTGCAGATAAATGTATAATCTCAACGTACATACATTATTAACATTATTCGGTCCGGATGTAAAACTACGACATTATTATTTGCAGATAAATGTACACAGTTTGTCCGGAAAGTTCCCGGACTACGTGAATTAAAAATCGAAAATNAAAGATATGGTTTATTAAACAAGTTTACACTTCAAGGTAGTCTCCATTTAAAGCTATGCACGTTTGAGATCGTTCATACAACCGCTGGAACGCTCTG
>NW_018024629.1:0-1083 GCF_002006095.1 Pseudomyrmex gracilis
CGTCGGAGCCCTGTGAGAATTAGTGGAGAGAATCCCGGGGATTAATGTAAAGAAGGATTGTTTTTCGTTGCTGACTTCTCTTTGGACTGCGCGGCTGGGCGGGTTATTTCTTCTAAAAAGGTTTCACTTGGTTTCTAATTTTGGTTGGTATTTGTTTTCCAACGTATAGCGGTTGTTACAATTTCCTCTGGTGGCATGGTGCCGACGGTGAGGCGCTTTATTTCGTCTAAAAAGGTTTCACTTGGTTTCTACTTTTGGTTGGTATTTGTTTTCCAACGTATAGCGGTTGTTACAATTTCCTCTGGTGGCATGGTGCCGACGGTGAGGCGCTTTAGGCTCCTTTGACAAGAGAGTCCTTATTATTTCAAAGTGGACGGAGCTGTGATTTCATAGAGTTCGGTGTCTACGGGGTTAACGGGTGTTGCAATGTCGCGGCTGTGTGGTTTTGGGAGGGGGAAATGTATGAGAATTACTTTGGATAGTGGAGTTCTCTCTACATATTTCTGCGTCATAAATTGGTTATTATTTTTATTTGGTAATTTTATCATTTTAGTGTTTGCTTTTGAAAGCATACTGTTGGTTTTTTATTTCTATTTAGTTTTGTTGGTGCCCGGTTCGGCGGTCGTCGCGTGGTCGTGGTCTGCGAGGGACGCTTCTTTGTAGAAGTCCCCATGGTTAACTTGTATTGTATTAGGGAAGACCGCCTTGTCCACAGTTTTCGACGCGTGGTTTTCCGTGGACCGATGGGCAAATGCCGAGGCGGGGACTTGGGGTGTCTGTTTATGGCGGTGGGTCCACGCATGTTTCCCTCCCCTGTCCGAAGACCGAGATGTTTAGCGGAAAATTNTTGGAGCCCCGGAGAAGTTATTCGAGAAGAATTTCTTCGGCCAGTTTGCTCGAGATCCTGGAGCAGCAGCTTAGGAGTGANCAGGAAGACTGGAGACCTCCTTTGATCGTCGGGACGACGATCTGAAGAGGAGGGGGGCAGTGTTACGCGGGGGTCACCGCGTATGTGTCGCGAGAGCCGCGTGAACGGCGCGCGATCGGCGCGACTGTCGGTTACCGGGCGACGACGGGTTGTTG
>NW_018024629.1:2373-5857 GCF_002006095.1 Pseudomyrmex gracilis
CAAAAGATTATATATGGGTTTCGAGCTCAGATTATGGTGTTTTTTGAGGTTATGGCGGAACTCCGACCCGATGGGGTTTAATGGACCTCGGATTCGGATTCAGCGACCCCAAAAACATATAATAAACATGGTCTGATCTACAAGCCAAAGAAATTTTTTTTTTGTGTGGCTGTGTTATCAACCCAGAAAAAAATATAAAACATGGCAGATAAACCAAAGCATTCCAGTACGTGATATATGTGGAAAAACAATATATATTGGGTGAAACTACTAAGAAATATTAATTACAAAAATTACAATTTATTTCATGTTTCTCATAGGTTCCCTTGAGGACAATATCAAGATATCCAAATTTGCCTCATATAAATACGGATTCTATTGACGAAAATGCAGGATTCTTGCAAGAATCAAATTGTGACAACATTGACATCAGTAATACCAATGACGAAATAAATAACGATATTGTGTTAGAAAATTGCGTAATTAGCAATGACAATGATGATAGCAGTGTTACTGGACCAGATAATGAGAATGATCAAGAGATATTTTTTGAACATGATAAATTTTCCACTTGTGCTTCGATGAGTAGTTCTGATAGCGATGATGTTACTCAGAATTACAGTAATAGTGATGATGACACTGAACTTCGAGAACAGTCAATGGTTTATGAAAATAGCAGACAAACAACGGATGAAGCGGTTCTATCAGTTCTGCAATTATATATAAAACATAAATTGACCAAAAACGCTTTGAAAGATACATTAAAAACAATTTGTGACATGCTTCCGGTACCTAATAATATGCCTACAACTGTTTTTCAATTATTCAAATATATCACAAATTTAGCTCCTCCATGTGCTATCATAAAACACTATTATTGTAAAAACTGTCAGATATGTTATAACGATAAAACAGAGCATTCAATCCAAAAATGTCGAACGTCTACTGAGTGTCTACTGAGTGATGGAAATACTGCTGGTGTTTTTTATGAGCTGGATGCAGTGAATCAGATAAAATATTTGTTTGAACATAGGAATTTATATAGAATTGTACAACAACATAAACCTCGTGATTCTAATATAATTACTGACATCACTGATGGCTCAGAATATTTGAGAGTTAATTATTNAGAAGCACACAAAACAGGATTATACGATTTAACATTGATACTGAACACAGATGGTCTATGTCTGAAGAAAAGTTCCACTGGAAACTGTTGGCCATTAATGTTTACGATTGCTGAGATTCCAAAGAATTTGAGAAATAATTTTGTGATCATTATTGGAATATGGTATGATAATCATAAGCCTTCAATGAACTCGTTTCTTCAACCCTACTGTAAAAAATTTAAAACCTGTTTTGACAAAGTGAATTGGATTCATCCAATAAATAAAACACAACATAAATCTAAAGTTGTTGTTCCAATAATAGTAGCTGATGCTCCAGCTAGGGCGCAAATACAAAACATTTTAAATTTCTATGGACGCTACGGTTGCAATCTTTGCAAAATAAAAACTCGAAAGTGCAAAACATTATCAAACAAGAAAAGCGTATATATCCGTTTGTTAATGAACAACAGATCATTCTTAGAAATAGCAAGAGAATGAGAGTTCAAGGAGAAAAAGTACAAACAAGAGCACTAAATAATAATAGGGGTACAAAAGGATTTCCCATTATTTCGACTCTTCTTCTTATTGACATTAGCACGTGTATGGTACCGGAGTTTATGCATTCTGTACTTCTCGNACCAGTAAAGCAATTCACGAATCTTTGGTTTGAATTAAATGGAGAATGGTGTGTGAAAAATTCATTAAACAATATTAACGAGTTACTATTAAAAATTCGGCCTCCTGATTTTTTCAACCAAATGCCAAGATCGTTGTCTCTCTTGCACTTGTATAAAGCATCCGAGTGGTATGTTTGGCTCTTATTTTACTCTTTACCTACAATGACCGGATATTTACCGAATAAATAAATATGTTCAACATTGGCTTCTACTTTTAAAAGCTATTTACATTCTTCTTGGAGATAATATTTTAAGTAAGGATATCGAAGAAGCAGAAACTTTGCTTAGGCTATTCGTAAGTTTGATAGAAAAGCTTTATAGGGACAGACAGTTAACCTACAATGTTCATATGCTATTACATCTTGGACTTTGCGTGAAGAGATGGGGTCCCTTATGGGTTTGGTCGGCATTTCCTTTTGAGAATTTCAATGGATTTCTTTCACGCATTGTTCATAGTTCTAAGCACATCGGACAAGAATTAGTCAATAATATAATAATTGCTCAAGGCATTCAAGTACTAAAAAATAAAGTTACAAAACTTGCATTATCATCAGAAAGTATTCAAAATTGTATTATTGGTAAACTTTTAAAAATTGTCCTTAATGACACTGAAATCAGAAGTGAGTTTTTAACATCTGCAGGTACAGTAGATCAACTGATACAAATTGAAGGGAATGATGTACTCATTTACGGTCAAGCCAAAATTTTTTCTGAAATTTATACATCTGAAAGATATAAACTTTTAAAAACAAACAGTTACAACGTTGAATTTAAAATAAAAAATGCTGAATCAAAACAATATGGTTCCATTAGATTATTTTGTACAAAGCTTGACAATGTGTTTTTCATGTTCCGCCCTTTAATGGTAATTCATAAAAATATGTTTTATCATCGAGACACAAAGACAAAAGTAAATCATATCTTACCGATAAAAGAAGAAAATTATTTTTATATTGTTCAAATAAAAGATATTGATTATATGTATAAATTAGTACAAGTGGGAAATTACATATGTAAAACATTACATTCGATGACAACGATCATGTAAATAATAAAATGTATATATTATGATGTATTCCGTAATTTTTTTCGAATTGTTTTTATCCTACTAAATCTATATTATATGCCACTAATAGTAAAAAGTTATTCTGTGTAAAATTTTACTTAATTGTACTGATTTTCATGCCTTTTTTTAATTTTCGAAAAATATTTCTTTTAAAATAGTCTTAATAGTCTTATTTTACGTCAAAAATTAAATATTTGAAGATATAAATTTTTAACATAAAATCTATTGTTAGAATTTCAAACAAAATATTTTTATCTACAATTTTATTTATACAATAGATATTAAACAAGGCAGCACGTATTAATATTAACTGCAGACTGAAATTTTGCAAGTATTTTTTGGCTATATTAGTACCGATCTAAGGGTTAATTGGGAGGAAGACATTTCGACACTTACTTTTCCCATCTTAATAACGGACACCTTAATGTATATATGTTTATTGTATTGTGCGTTTTTTGTCTATTATAATATTTTTATGACTATAATTTTTATGTACTGTTATGTAACGTAGCGTGGGGCTGGTTAGGTAAGCGTTGTTCGTGGAGGGCACTTCTGACTGAGTCAGGAGTTTCTCACGGAGCCGGGATCCGAAGCGGATGTCCAGCCGACGGCAGGGGGTCTAGTTGCGAGCC
>NW_018024630.1:0-5953 GCF_002006095.1 Pseudomyrmex gracilis
ATATTCTTCACTTTTCATTTATGCTCCTCATATGTTTCATTTTTCTAATTATTCTTTTATGATGTTAATATTTTTTTTATTAAATCGAAATGTTTCTGTAAGTAATAAGTGCAAGAACAAGAGCAAACGCCGAAAAATGATATACAGCTGCTAGAACGAGGCTTACCCGCTCGTGCTAGCCGCGTACGCTATGCCTATGTTGAAAGAAAGAGACAGTAGACATATCTCTGTTCTCTTCTATCGCCCAAAGACGGCCGAAGCGTCGAGCGCACATGTACACGGCTGCTTGCCTGTGTGCGTATCCCCTCCACTTGCTGCAGCGTGCTGTAAGAGAGTCAAAACTGGGCACACTGCTTCTGAGTTCGCTCTCGCACTGCAAGATTCCCCTGGGCGTTTACCTCCAGAGGAGGCTTCGCTCTTGGGGACTGATTTGGAGATAATTTTATTTCCGTTTTCAATCTCCATTTGTGTTCCCACGAGTATCGCGGTCGCACGGTTTTACCCAGCCAGAGCCACGAATGGTTGGGGCTTGGCTTCGTACTCCTAGATTTTGCCCGGTATCCAGGAGGCACCGTTAACGACGCAACTCCCCTTGCGCCACGCAGCTTTCGGCACGGTCGCTCACACCTTAACTTGGGGGTTCCTTTTAGTTAGTCACAGACGGGCCTATCCCTGAGCGGATGACCACCGCCCGCGACCTTAAGCCCTACTACCCGCTTCGGCGCGAAAGCCCACAGCTCTCGAGGACACCAGATGCTCACTTTCTGTGGTCAATTGTTGTCCCGTCAGATTACACTTTCATTGTGACGACACGACCAGTCAGATCCGCCAGCGTCCAGAGAGGAGCTGACGATCAATGCCCGGCCACGCCGCCACCAGCACATGCTGGGAACAAAATAACGTTCCGTGTAGTTACTGCGAGGCGGCCAGATCACATGCGCACCGAGCGCTCCGCGAGCCCCGAGCTCCCGCCTCGGAGCTACTACAAGGTGGGAATCCATTTGGGGGGTAGATTGAGTCAAACTGAATAGAAAAGTTATTTGCCATTTTGCAAAATTCGCAATAGTTTATGAGATACAAAGTAATAAATGTGTGCCAATGAGCGCGTGAGAAGCGTTGGTTCTCTGTAGGCGTAGGTGTGTGACTGTCAGAGCAACGAGAGGCGGAGTAAACAAACGGGCGCGGCGTGTGACTCGGCTGATTTCGTCAGCAAGGGTGTTCTGCGCTATAGTTGTAATTTTCGGTAGTAGCTAGAATCGGGCTTTATGGGACTTCGTGGCGAGCTATTCGTAGGTTAAGTGCATGCGGAGCTAGTGTTTTCTTAAGTACAGTCAAGTCCTGGAGATGCGCACCAAGTAGCGTTTTGTGTGAGAACTTTGCGTGTAGTTTCTAGTTAAATTATTGTCGAATTTCGTTGCGACAGCCGTATTGTGCCGCTCTCGCGCCGCGTAGCTATCGTCGCGTACCAGCGATCAGCTGATGTTTTGTATACGATCGTGACGAGCCGTATATTTGTTATTTCGCAAAATTTTGTCACGGTTATTTTGTTAGCGCATTCTAAATTCATTTCATTCTTTTTTGATTAGTCGCGTTTTGTGAGTTCGTTTACAGCTATCGTTTCACGATACCTATTGTAGCATTTTGGCATAATCTGCGCTAAGCTGTGAAATCTTTTGTGTCTTATTGCGACAGTGCTTTCCGTGTCGAATTTTCATTTTGTTTATTGAGAGGATCTTGCGCAAAAACGGTATTTTAGGTAATTGCGGTGCCGAATCACACGGGTTAGGCGTGTGTGTTTGCGTTGAGCGGTGATTTAACGAGGCATTTTGCTCTGTTTTGCATGCAAAATCGGAAAATACGTGAATCTTTTGGTGCGATCGGTCATGGTGAAGTGCGTGCGGAAGTATCTAATAGAGAGGTGAATTTGGTAATTACATTCGGTGCGAGAGTTGTGATCGGAGCGTGGATTTCGAAGCAAGTGTTAAAAAATTTGCGAGCGTACCGTGAATACGAGTCGCGTGTTTAGTGAATGCTTCGTCAGAAAGATTTACTCTAAAATTATCGTACAATTTTAACCATTGCGTCGGACTATTAAGACGGCTAGCGGACCGATTTTCGCGAACTTCGCGACAGGCAAACCGCGGAGTGGTTTTGTGAGCGAGTTTGACGTGTTGTCGTTGGCTGAAGAGACAGCCTTATTTAAAACAATTAATAAACCCAGCTCCTTTCCGTCCTAAAAACGAGCTAGTCGGCCCGTTTTGTCGAGGGACGCCGAGTTTGACACGGTAACGCGTCTGGCGCCCAAAATTCTAACACAGGATCCGTCGGCTCGGCGCCACGGTTTGCTCGGGAAACACCTTTTCTCTCCTGTTCTTAATTCGACGTTTTATTCTCGCGTACTCCCGTCCGTGTCTTGTTTTTGACTCTCCGTTTCCGGCGGAGCAACGTGAGAACTCGGTAACTCAGAAAAACGTCACAATATATATATATATATACACACTTTTCCCCTCAAATAAATTCCCACCTTGTAGTAGCTCCGAGGCGGGAGCTCCGGGTCCGCGGAGCGCTCGGTGTGCACGTGGTCTGGCCGCCTCGCAGTAACTACACGGAACGTTTATTTTGTTCTCAGCGTGTGCTAGTGGTGGCGCGGCCGGGCATTGATCGTCAGCTCCTGAGTAGACGCTAGCAGATCTGCTCGGTTGTGTCGCCACACTGAATGTGTAAACTGACGGTGTCACCCGAGGCCCAGAGGCAGCCGGAGGACATCATTCCACATGTGAACCATGGTTTAGAGCAGCTACTTCAGGACCTGGAGAACGGCCAACAACAGGATAGCATTAGGGCTGCGGAGGACGGCCAGCAAGAACACATAAGATAAGAGTAGCGGTTAAGGCAAGATGTGTGATTATTCTTCTAAGTTCTTTTTATATGGTATTATGTGGTAGATTTCTGTTGGTTAGTCAAAGTTGCGGTTAAAAGCGCGTTAGTATGTACCAAACAGATAATATTGTTCTTACATTGTTAGTGTTTTGTTTCGTTTAAGTTAGTCTGTTAGAGTACAAATAGTGTTTAAGTTTATTAAAAGTTACAGTTAGGCTAAAACGCGTAGGTCCTAGTTAAAGGATATGGTTGTCACTTTTAGTGATGACAAGTTAATTTGTGTTTTGTTTAGTTAGCCGTTAAGGCAAAAGTTTTTTTTTTTTTTTTTATTTTTAAGTTACGTAGTTAAGGAAAAGCCTGGGGCCGCCGGCAAGTACACTTAAAACACACACCAGTCACACCTTATACTTCCGTTAAACATACACCCGCAGTATAATACATTAAATAAAACAAACAAACAAATAAGCACCCAAATCTACATTAAACACATCTTNTACANCTACGCAACATACGCACAAAATCCCAAGAGTTAAGTCACACGTATACATAAACACACACGCAGAAAATAAGTAAACAAATAACAGTTCAAACATACACCAATTAGTCACAGGTCAAGTACACAGCATGCATACACAGGCACACACCTTAACGCGCATCCATACAATCACTTACAGGTCGTACACATATACACGAATAAGGCCACACACCAATACCATGCACATCAGTCAATCATACACACACCGTCCATAATAAAATCAGCCGTTAAGTCACATACACAAGATCACTCAAGAAACACTCATACATACTAAAATAAACATTCTTACACGGCACACACACACTGAAGGATCACACACACTCCAACTACGCCACCGATTCTTAACTCACACACACATACTCATTCAGAATGCACACGCACACAATCAAATAAGAGTTCATACATACATTATCCGAGTTAGGAAGTTATCCACGTCACAGCCACACCAATATTACACATTAACTCGTTCGTTTGACTTATACTACACATNTACATTAACACATAGTTAAGCGACGAAACATACATTATCCAAACCACACATGCATAAACATTCTCATAACACACATAGTCACTCTTATTCGCGCCCCTAAGATAAGAGGAGTGGGGAGGCGAGGCTGCGCGGTCAGAGGCGGCGGCGGAGCGACCAGTCGATAAAGAGCTCTCGCTAGGTGCGGATGCGAATGCGATATTAATCAGCTCTACGTGGCTCATTTTCGTACAAGATTATCGGTTATTTTAAGTTTACGTGTAAAGTACAAAGTAGAGAGTCGATTCAGAACTTTCGTTCGGTACGGATGTATCCGAGTACACGGGCGATTAAAAACCGAGTTCTCGCGGCTCGTTTTGCATATAAATTCCGGTAGATATTAAGTTTCGTTTGTAATGTGCAAAAAGAACAAATGTTTTGTATAATCAGTATTTAGTGTTGAATAAATATATGAAAAACTAAATAGTGTTTGTGCAATGTGTTGTTGTTATCCCTGTGCCCCGGAGAAACGTATTCAAGTTGGATAAGAGGGGAAGGACTGGAACACACTGCTAACGTAATCCTTGGTGTTTGGAGGAAGCGGACAGCGATAAAACACCTGGCGACCGTTGAAAAAGGGACGACAAAAAGTAAGTCTCATCCATTCGAACACCTAACCCCGGTCACAACGGGACAAGTAGTGACCACAGAAAGTGAGCATCTGGTGTCTTTGGGTGCTCGGGGCTCTCGCGCCGGAACGGGTGGTGGGGCTTAAGGTTGCGGTCGGTGGTTACCCGCTCAGGGGTGGGCCCGCCCACGGCCAACTAAGAACCCCTCCAAACTAAGGTGTGAGCAACCGTGCCGAGAGTTGTGTGGCGCAAAGAGTCGCGTCTTGAACGGTGCCTTTTGGATACCGAGCGAAATCTAGGAGTACGGAGTCAAGCCTCAGCCATACGCGGCTCTGGCTAGGTGAGACCGCGCGACCGCGACACTCGTGGAACCCAAAATAGATGAAACCGTTAAAATTACCCTTTCCAAAGCTCCCAAGGGTGAAACATCCTCCGGAAGCGAACGCCCAGGGAGTCCAAATGACACAAAAGCGGGCTCTGTGCGACACAACCCCACCTCGCAAAAGACTTAGCGGGGCCGCCAGGCGCCATTTAAGAGACGAGAGGCAGGCAAGGGAGAGTGTGGCTGTTAAGGCCCCTCACACCCATACTGCTTTTGATCTAAAAAACAGGAATTGGGGGTGGGCGGGCTTCAGGTGACGCGACGAAACGCACCAGGCCGGAGCACGCTACTCTTAGTCCTCCAATCAATCGCCAGGACAAGAGACTCAGAAATGGAGCGTCTTATGCCCAGGTGAGGACAGAAAGGCCACCCTGTCAAGGTGACCCTAGTATTGGAGAGCTACCTTAACAAGAAATTAGGAGCTAATAAGGGGTTGGAGATCAAGAAATTGATTAGGTCTCGCATCCTCAGCATGTCCGGAGAAGCCCCCACCTTCAGCGGCACCTGGGACATTGGTGGGAGACTGGTGATAGTGTGCGCCAGTAAAGAGTCGGAGGAGTGGCTTAGAAGTCATTCCTCTGATTGGAAGATTAGGGAAACTTTTCTGCGTGTTGGCGGCCGGTGAGCTACCGAAGCGTCATCGAGTGGTGATACACGTCGAAGAGCCCGATGTAGAGGTTGAGAAAGCCTTGAAGCTCCTTAACCAACACAATGCGAGACTGGCGACCAATGAATGGATCGTCGTCAGGGGGAGTCGAAGTAGGGCGCCCACTTTGCCTGTCTGATTGGCACTTCTCGTTGGAAGAGATTGAAGACTCCTCGCCTAAAGAATCGCGGTTTCAGGGCGACGTCCCATTGAGCGGAAATCTATAGCGGAACGGAATGTGCGGAACCAGCTCGACCAATCATAGCCATTCCGTCTTTTTTGCGTTGTTCTGTTTAATTTTACCGCTGTAATTCGCGGAATAAACAAAGATAACCTCGATATGCGAATAGTATCTAGTGTGTTCACTATCTTCATATATAATATATATCGGTTATGTAGAGTTTTCTGCATAAAT
>NW_018024631.1:0-2513 GCF_002006095.1 Pseudomyrmex gracilis
ATGCTCTCCGAGACCGCCAAGGCCAAGAGACTTGCCCGCTGCAATTTGCTCGTGTGTTCACTGAAACACACAGCTGCTGGCCGCATCAAGTTTTTTTCTGACGAGAAGATCTTCACAGTGGATGCAAAGGTGAATCGAAGAAATGACCGTTGGCTCGCTCACGACCCCGAGGACGTCCCCGTGGTGGGCAGGACCAAGTTTCCAGCCAGTGTCCACGTTCTAAGCGTCGTCTCGAGTGAGGGCGACATCATGCCGCCTCATTTTTTCAAGAAGAGAGAAACAATCACGATGGAGGTTTATGTGGAGATCATGAGGACTACAGTTAAGCCTTGGATGGAGGACGTAGCTGCAGGAAGGCCGTATATCTTCCAACAAGACGGCGCACCTGCTCATACGAGTCACTTGGTGCAGAACTGGCTATCGGACAACATCGACATGTTTTGGTCGAAGGATTTCTGGCCTCCGAGTAGACCCGATCTGAATCCTCTCGACTACTACGTGTGGGGCGTAGTCGAGAGGGATAGTAACAAAGCCAGACACCCTAATGTAGCCTCTCTCCAAGCCGCTCTTGAAGCGGCATTCATAAAAATGGACCGTGCGCAATTGCAGACGGCATGCTCGCGCTTTCGGAATAGGATTGAAGCGATGATCGAGGCGTAGGGCGGATACATTGAGTAAAATGTCTCAGAAAAGATCCCTTAACCCAGCTATAAAGCAGTCTATTTATGTGTTTTCATATTTTCTGTAATAAACAACTTTTTCGAAAAAAAAATTTTTGTCCGGATTTAAGTGGCGGACCCTGTATATATATGTATATATATACACATCATTACATATTCTATCCTCTATGATGTTCCAGATCACTTCTATATTAAGCATTATATGTAAACATATAAACACACACAAATAAATCTCTCTTAGTGTATCTTCTCTTCCCATGACTGCTGCACATGTACACCTAAAATTGCAAAAACGATAATTGTGCAAAAACCTTACTGTACATAAATTTTATTTTAAAAACAATTATTTTATATAATTTGACGACCTCGTGCGCACAAGATTAATCACCTTAGGTGTTCAATCGGTGTAAGCGTTAAAACACTTGTAATGCGTGATAGTATTTGGATATAAAGTTTCAAATTAGGTGCTCGAACGATACCGGAGTTACGCGGTCGCAAAGGTAGCGTATGACGAGACTTAGTCGCTGAACGCGCTTGAGCGTACAAGAGTAAACGTGGTTAAAAAAATTAGGTGCTCGATCGGTTTAAGCGTTAAAACACTTGTCATACGCTGTAGTATTTAGATAGAAAGTTTCGAATTAGGTGCTCAAACGATACCGGAGTTACGCGGTCGCAAAGTTAGCGTATGACGGGACTTAGTCGCTAGACGTGTTCGTGCGCACAAGAGTAAAAGTAGGTAAAAAAATTAGGTGCTCGTTGCGTAACTGCTTTAAAACACTTGTCATACGTTCTAGTATTTAGATATAGAGTTTCGAATTAGGTGCTCGAACGATACCGGAGTTACGCGGTCGCAAAGTTAGCCTATGACGGGACTTAGACGCTGGACGCGCTCGAGCGTACAAGAGTAAACGTGGTTAAAAAAATTAGGTGCTCGATCGGTTTTAGCTTTAAAACACTTGTCATACGCTGTAGTATTTAGATATAACGTTTCGAATTAGGTGCTCGAACGATACCGGAGTTACGCGGTCGCAAAGGTAGCGTATGACGGGACTTAGTCGCTGGACGCACTCGAGCGTACAAGAGTAAACGTGGTTAAAAAAATTAGGTGCTCGATTGGTTTAAGCGTTAAAACACTTGTCATACGCTGTGGTATTTAGATATAAAGTTTTGAATTAGGTGCTCAAACGATACCGGAGTTACGCGGTCGCAAAGGTAGCGTATGACGGGACTTAGTCGCTGGACGCGCTCGAGCGTACAAGAGTAACCGTGGTTAAAAAAATTAGTTGCTCGATCGATTTATGCGGTAAAACATTTGTTGTTCGGTGATGCATTTAGATGCAGAGAATAAAATGCTTTTATAATATGCAAAACTTATTACAGAGATATAACATATAATAGGTTGTTGTGTATAGCACGTAGGAGCTACTTTCACTTTCGCGAAGGTAAAGCTTAGTGTAAAGTAACAATTTGGTCTTGCTGTTAATTGGAAATTTTATATTTAAAAAATGGGACACATCACAAGTTTGGTGCCTCTTTATTTTGTTCGAACATCTAATATTTGTAAGTACGTGAACTTTTTATGGCTTGTACCGTTCAACGACTAAAAACTTAGACAAGAATAATTTTAGGTAAAATAATTATATGTTTGAACGGAATGTACTTTAAACAACGTGTTGTGTTATATTGTTTAGATAAATGTCTCAAAGTAGGTACTCAAACGCGATTTGTGTAGATATCGATTTTAATCTCACGACTGTGAAAGTCGCGTAGAAGTAGTGTGAAGAAAACTATTAATTGTTATTTTTCTGTAGTAAGTGTTGCATATTGTAAAAG
>NW_018024631.1:2688-5996 GCF_002006095.1 Pseudomyrmex gracilis
TTTAATGTCAATTTTCTGCCAAACGACTAGAGCACCAAAGTTTTTAATTGGGCACCTAATTAGCACTTAAATAGCACCTAATTGTGATGTAGACTCTGTTACTGAAAATATAATTTTTTAATATGGGGGGGGGGCTAGCTTGACGTTAATTCAGCTCCCCCCACTTTAATTTTAATTTTCTGCCAAACGACTTGAGCACCAAATTTTTAAATTGGGCACCTAATTAGCACCTAAATAGCACTTAATTTGTATATAAATTTTATAGTGAATTTCTAAAGGGGGGGCTAACTTAACGTACATCGTTGTTTGTCCAACATAAGACACATTGCAATTGTTACAATTGATTTGGTANACTACATTTTTATTTTGATTATGCGCTGTAACGTCTTTTGTAACACTTATAAACTTGATTAATTTATTCAAACTTCGAAATGCCAAAGATGTTTCATTAAAGGTTTTAAAACATTTACTGAAAGAAATTTAAATCAGTCAAATAAGGAACAACAAAAGAAGTGACATTTTTTACATTATCACCTGATAATAGAGTAGAATTAGTGACAGAATTTAAATTTATGTTACCAATAATTAAAAACTTGATTTTGTTTCTTATAGTTGTAAAAATATAATGTAAAGAATAATCATTTTTAATTAACACATTAATCATAAATTTGAAATTATTCTCTTGGAAACAAGAGTCAGANAATAACATTATTCTATTCACCATGCTAAATATAGTACTAATATTTTGTGATTTCGGATGAAACAAAGAAAAGTTGAAATATCTACCCGAACAAGTAAATTATGGTACCACTTAAAACATAATTTCTCATTCAAATTTAGAACCTTAACTTCTAAGAAACTTAACAAATTGTTGTTTTGAATTTTAATTGCAAATTGTAATCTATTATTGTAATTGTTAAACATGTTTAATAATGATAAGAACTAATCACAGTGGTATTAAAATAATATATAAAATAAAAAGACGGATTGTTATTTAATNAAGTAAAACTGATTTCTCCAAATCTTGGATCACAATATCCGCAATAATTGAAGATAATAAAGAACCCATAGTCATTCCGAACGTTTGTTTATAAATTACATTATCAAATAAAAAAAATGTGGATGTCAATACAAAATAACTTGCTTCTATAAATTTATTTTAAGGAATGTTTGTGATTTTTCTGATATATTTCCATCTAACCTTAATACTTTTTATAGCTAGATTACTAGGAATATTCGTAAAAAGTGAAATTACATCTAACGACACAAGTACATGACCTTGTCGCATTGTGGAACCTCTTAATTTGTTAACTAAATCAAAACTAATTTTAACATGACTACTAGTAAATGATATGCTTTTAAAGATCAATTTATGTAAGTATTTATCAACTTTTTGTAAAGGGCTGTTACTCGAGGAAACAATTACTCTAAAAGAATTATTTTTTAAATGAATTTTCGGTATTTCGTAGGCTCGAGGTACCAAACCATCACTAGAGTTAATACTTTTCTAAGGTAAATCCAAAATATATTCTTTATGAACTCAATTTCTTAATAATTTATTAAGATTTCCTTCAATGTTTTTAATAGGATTCTTATTGACAATAGAGTACGTAGAGCGATAGCTGAGCATGCCATTTATCTTTGCTATATAAATACACCTATCAACAGCGACGGTCACATTATCCTTGTCAGCACGTGTGAATATAATATCCGGTTGATTTCTTATAAAAATTGAAACAAGTTTTTGTCTGGATAATAATTCCTTATCAACATCACACATTTTCTTTGATGTACAAAAATTATTAGTAAAAATTGAAATAAATTGCGATCTTAAAAATTCTGCCGTTTCTTTATTATAAAATCTTAAATTGTTCTCAAAATCTTTGAAAACTTTTAACAATTTGCCATTATTAGTATTAGACATACTAAAATTGTCACCCAGTTGTAAATATTCAATGACTTCACACGGTATTTCGCATGAACTTAGATTGACAAACCANTTCTCCTTGATGTCAAAAAGAGAAATTGAAGTCACATGGCTACTAAAATTGTTTGCGTTAATAACAACGTGATTATAGTCACTACAAGAAGAGCTAAATTTGGCAACTAAATTATAATTACGTTCTTCAAGGCATTGACCAGAACCATTATTTCTACAAGAACTTACACTACTTACACAATATAAAATGGGTTCAATTGAAGTAATGACATTGTTAAGTCTATCATTTTTTATATCTTGTAGTTTTTTGTTAATGCTTAAAAATTGAGTTCTCTCAAACTTATCTTGAACATCATATTGTGTATTAAAGAAATTACTTAAAATACTATTAGGCAAATGTTCATGTAATGTTTTGTTCAAATTAGAAATGGTAGTCTTTAAAAACCATCATTTTCTATGTGTGTCATGAATTTATTAGTAATAAATAGTAATAGTATTATTAATTATTTTTTTTTACTTTTCCTATTCTTTGTACTTCTTTCTTTTTCCTTATTTTTCTTTTTTGTAATTGCTTAAATTAAAAGTTTAGATCGTTGCTTTTGAATGGTTTGTTGTAAACATGTTTCTGTGTTTTGTCGTTATGAATGACAGTTTTAAAGAATTGATATAAGTGGGGATATCTTTATATATATTTACATTGTAAGGATAACACGTCAGTACACAGTTTCTTTCTTTATTCATTAATATAAAAGTTGTTGGTTGTTTCAACTGTTGTTAATAATGCTGTATTCTCACGTGTTTTTTATTTTGCGTAAGTTTTTTTATTGTGTTTGAATTTTGTTGTTTGCTTTACGAAGAAGCTTTGCGCTCATTTATGTTAAATCATTTTTAGATTAATTTGTTTATCGGAAGATGGTCCTAACCAATTGACCGTAACGTCTGTTGTGGTTTATAATAAAAACAAGTACTGCTTTTCATACACTAACACATTGTAGTTACTGCTCGTATCGGCACTTTGATTCATGATTTGACAATTTCACGAGCGAATTACGCGGATTAACTTTATTATTTTATTTTATAAGAGTTATTATTTTAATATAAATTAATCTTTGTATTTACTATTAAAAATATAAACTCAAAAAGAATTACTTACTATTAAACTTTATATTTAATAGAATATCTTATAGTTTATAAAATTTATTAAACTTGTAATACTAAATACTTTATTTATAAATCATCTAAAGCATTTGCATACATATAATTACTATAATATCTTATTTTATATACTGTAAATATTTAATATAAAAGTCTACTTAATATTAATTATAGATAATAATACTTAATTAAAACAATGGAAGAAAAATCTTGA
>NW_018024632.1:0-5940 GCF_002006095.1 Pseudomyrmex gracilis
ATACTGTCCAGCAGAAGTAACGAAGCAATTGCAACTGCTACATGAAGCCGCTACGTAGCGCTACGTAGCGCTAGCTTCGGCTAAACACACCCAATGAATCGTTTCGTAGCCACGGGAGCTAGGGGTAAGAGAGACGGTATTCCCTAGGAGTAAGTACTGCCAACGGGCGCCGCACTAACTGTAGCAGATTTCGATGAATTGACCAATTACAGTATTTACTGCTAGGGAATACCGTCCTTCTTACCCCTAGCTCCCCGCGTCCATGAAATGATTTATTGACGCTGACTGTACGTCTTACTGCGGTACGCATGTCTCACTAGCACCTCTATCGGAAGATCGTCGAAGTTCCTACTTATCGTCACAGCAATTTTGTAGTGGGGGTATACAAGTCGGACCACCTTACTATCTTACACCGTGGTAAGGACTGAGAAGATTAAAAAGCGTAGGATAAAAAGGTAAGTCAATGAAATAATTATTTATTTGTGCACTATATAATGCAGTATTAAATGTGATTAGTCACATCAATTAATTTTATTTTTATAAACATTTTTACTAAAATTATAATCATAATGTAGTTATAATCATATTACTTATTATTATTGTTTGATGAGTTTATTTGTTTTAGATACGTGCCTTAAAAAAAGAAATTTTGTAGATAGATATAACTTAATATAATAATATATGTTGTAATATAATATAGTATATAATTAATATGTATTACTTGTAATTATTTGTAATAACTTATTGTATATATAACTTAATATCTTTTATATTATATTTTATATATTCTGTGTTATTATATATTATTATATATTATTATATTACTTAAATATTTAGTCTTATTAAAATAAAAGAATGTATGTTTTTTGAATACTGGTAAGGTTTTTGGCAGTTTCTCTTATCCCTGCAACAAATGTTGGTATTTGTGATTTCTGCCACATAAAATATTACATTAAATGTTATTTCTGTTTATTTCTTTCTATCTTTTTTAAATCCAATTTTCTTAATATTCCAAAAGATATACGTAGAGTCAATCGGCTATTGTGAACCATTGCGGGATGTATTGCAAAAATTATTCATTTTTTGTTTTAACAAAACGTTTCGACTTTATTGTTTTAGTCTTCTTCAGTTGTACACTAAATGTATGAAAATATATATATATAAGTTACACTTTACAAATTGATGTATAAATTAAGAACTAGTAAATTATAAATTAGACAGATGCATACCAAACGCAATATTAGAAAGATAAACTAGAATATCGACGAATGTGTCAAGAAAGTAAAATTGACTTTGTCATGTTGTGGTTGTGTATTGACTGACTGTGATAACAGATGTGTTTCAATGTACATGTAGTAACACCCCCTATCGATGTGTTTAAGTAATGTCATGTGTGTGTGATAGTATCGAGTATAGGTAAGTATGTGTTATCAAGTGTTTCGGTGTCAGTCATTAAATTTAAATTATTGTGTGTTTTTATGTGTATCATTTCAGATGACAGTCTTTTGTAAAAATTTGATTCAACGTCTAAAATTCTTACAGTGTTCCAATTAAACATGTGATTATGTTCTAATGTGTGTCTAGCTAATACTGATGTGTCTGAATGTCCTTTTGTTACATTTGCGCGGTGTTCTTTGATCCTGGTGTGAAGCTGTCTTTTTGTTTGTCCTATGTAAACTTTGTTGCATGAGTCACACTGTATACAATAAACTACGTTTTTTTGATTGTCGTGTGGAACCTGGTCCTTCTGTGTTTTTATGAATTTTGACAGTTGACTCAAATTTCGGTAAGCAGGTTTTATTTTACTATTTTTATTATTAATATTAGAAAACCACTGTGATATTTTTTGAACATGTGGTAATACAAAGTATTGTATGGGATCTTTGTCAATGTTAATTAAAAAATGTCCGTTCAACTTTGTTAAAAATAACACTCTCAACCTCTTTTTTATGGTGTTAAAAATTAAATCTATCGGGTAGTTATTCTTAATTAGAATTGTGATACATAATTGTAAGTTTTTGTTATGAAATTTAGGATCAGATAATAGAATGGCCCTGTCAACTAAACTGTATATTATGCCGATTTTATGATTAATAGGACTCTGTGAAATGAAATTTAAATATCTACTTGAATACGTGGGCTTGTGGTACCAATCACAAGACAATGTACCATTATTTATGAAAATGTTGATGTCCAAAAAGTTGAGAGAGTTATGTTGTTGTGTTTCATAAGTAAATTGTAATCTCTCATGGAACGAGTTGAAAGTACTTACAACTATGTCTAATTGTTCTTTCGGAATAGATAACAATATGTCGTCAACGTATCGGTAGTAAAACGGTATGTTGAATTTTAATGAATTAAGGGCTTTTAATTCTAAGTCTTGTAGCGTAATGTCGGCGATGATTGGAGAGAGAGGGGATCCCATTGGGGTACCAAAAATTTTTTTCTTAATATTATTTTATTTAAATGTCATTGAAAAACAAAATAAATATTATTAAAAAACACTAATTATAAAAATGATTTGGGTCCCAACAGAACTTTAATGATGTCAAAAGTAGTACGGCAGTGATACTACTATTTAAAAGCGCATGCGTAAAAACACGGCTTTTAGAAGAAATTGATTGGCAGTGCAGTGCGCATACGCGAAAACGCGTCTTTGCGACAACACTGACTGCGCGTTCCCTATTTTCTCTGTGGAGAAAGAATGGTCCAACCTCAAACAAGGATAAATGCTTTCACTCGTGTCTCTATTCTTGTTTAGTGACGCGGTGATTGGCGGACAAGAAAAGTAGTAGGAATGAAAGACAGAGATAGAAGCACAAGTGAAAGCATCTGTCTCGCTCTGTAGTTGGGCCCACTTTCCCTCTCACACGCGCAGTCTATTTCTTATATGTCTATGAGCGTTACTTGCTGATTTCGTTGTTTTTTTTTGCTTTATACTTTTGGTCAGAAGATATGTTCCGTTTCACTCAATGCGCGCATTAGTAAGTATTGAGTATTGATAGCGCACAAAATTCCCTAAATTTCCACTACTTCTCACACATCAAGTGTAGACCCTTGCGTTGCCGTATTACGTCGCCGCCGCCGATAAATTATTATTCGCTGATTCCGCTGCCACCAATTTTGAAATTTTCGCCGAACGCCGCCGCCGCCGCCACCGAAAATTGATACGGCGCGGCCAAAGCACAAACTTTTGCACAACGCATAAAAAATGCCTAAGACATAAGAAAATCAACTAATTCAGCCTTCCATTTTTATCCCTACTTTTCGTTTTAGAAGGCTTTGATTGGTTGATTTTCTTATGTCTTATGCGTTATGCGTTATGCAAAAGTCTGTGCTTCGGCCTTTAAGGCCATCACACATAAAGGGTGCTTTCCAATTACGTACACAGGCAACACTGTGTAACACTGTGTCCATTAGTGAGAGAAAGAGCATATCAGTGCGTCCCACTCACACTAATAAACACTGTAACAGTGTCGCCTATGTACCTAGTTGGAGAGCATCCAAAAATTACTCAAGACCATAAGGCGTAGCTGTAAGAAACTTGACCAATCAGAATGTATACTATGTTGCCATCACTTTTGAACGTAAATTTTTGATTGGTCAATTTTCTTACGGCTACGTCTTAAGTAATTTTATGTGTAAAGGCCATTAAGGTCATCGCACATGAATCTCCGTAACAGTAAGCATACGACGTAACGTAAGAATTAGCCAATAAATGAGCGTATAGAATAATTCAACCAATTATTGAATAGCCATAAGCCTCTGTACTTAATAATAAACATGAGATATAATTTGACAAATCAAAAATAATTTTAGAAGAAAATAAAACGAGAAATTTTAGGTTAGCCAAGAAAATTTGATTTCATCTTTAGTTTACTTTAAATATAAGAAATCACTATAGAAGCATTTTATAATATATAAAACTTATGTAAGGAAAGTTATATAGAAATAATAATATAATAATAAAATAATAATATAAACAATAAAAAAAAAATCAACTAACCTATACTTAGAATAAGATCATTAAATAAATAACTATTATTTATATTAGGTGCTGGAATTAATTCGTAGCGTTTTACAAGAGATGGCGTAGGTAGTACAGTATTTTGTTGTTATCTACAGTAATGTATTTATCGTGAAACAGCTGTCATTAGACGTCATTTGCTTTACATAACCTTTTTTGGAATCGTAAATAACAACACTATAATTTATTGAATATGTCAAAATTTGTGCCAAATAAAGTGATTTTTCGGGGAGTTTTACTTCAGTACTTTACTACTGCTTCAACGGGAGAAAAGGAAAGGTTGTTTGCATCGAATTGTCACCGGTGATGAAAAATGGATCCATTACGACAATCTGAAGCGCAGAAAGTCATAGGTTAAGCCCGGCCAACCATTAACATCAGTGGTAAAGCCGAATATCCATGGGTCTTAGCTCCTGCTCTGTATTTGGTGAGATCAGAGGGGTGTGATTTACTGGTAGCGTTCAGCAGATACAACTGTTGTGCAACTGTTGGGTGAGTGTCTGCTAAACGCACTCTGCTCAGGGATGCCAGATACCGGCCGCTTGGTAGCATGCGGTAGCATGGAGGGGATACGCACACAGCTTCATGCCGTGTTCGGACTCCGAAGCTCGAGCGCACACGTACACGGCATGAAGCTGTGTGCGTATCCCCTCCATGCTACCGCATGCTACCAAGCGGCCGGAATCTGGCATCCCTGACTCTGCTTAGTCACCGCTACTCAACATGTTTAGGGAGCGGACGCCATTTTTTTCATTAAAGTTTTTCTCTGCTACCTAAGCGTAACATGTTGTAAGGCCTGTTCTACAATACAGTCGTAAGCCGTAAATCGTAAGAAATTGACCAATCACAGACCAATTACAGAAGAATAATCGATTGTGATTGGTCAATTTCTTACGACTTACGGCTTACGACTGTATTGTAGAACAGGCCTAAAAGAATATGGCGGCACATATGAAAAATGTAAATACGGATAATTTTGATTTGTATGTAAGAGAAAATGAGTTCTGAAAACCTTAAAATGTATAGTGTCGTTTTCGCCATTATTTATAGCAAATAAAACAATCACATTTAAATTGTCCGTTGCAAATTGTAAATTATAACACTTAATTTTTTTTATAATTTGATATTTTGTTTTCTATTGTTTAGTTTATTATGAATAAACACACTGAGAGGTTATGTTTAGGCTTTATTAAAAAACAGTGTTGGGTCACGTGACATGTTATACAGATCTGAAGCTCAAGACCGTTCAGCAAGCATGATCTATATCACTAAGCGTTCACTGATCATTTGCTCAATTGCTTTGCAAATGTTAGAATCTGCTAAATGCGACCATTATGAACTGCTGAAACTGAATGAAACCATAACTGGGGACACAGTATATACAGTAGCGAAACTCCTAGTCGGTATCTTTGATGTCAGTGAAGCCAGCAATAGCGCGCACGCGCGACGTTGGCTAGTTTATATGGTAACGCCATCTGAACTTCTCTCTTACTTCATCTTTTATCTACCTTTGCTCTCTCTTTCTAACTCTTTAGTAGAGTAGAGAACTGGAAGTATAAGGCTGCGTTCCGAGTTACGCATTTATCTATAGTACACGTCATGTATAATATAGAGAAATGCGCGCATATGCGTAACTCGGAACACAGCCTAAACATATAAAAACAAATTTATGTAAGTAAAATGTAAAAAAAAGTAAGAAGAATAAACAGAAAAAATATAAAGATATATGTATATATTACTAAAATAATTAATATTCAAGAAATCAAGTAACTAAAAAGTTTTGCTTTAACAAATAATTTTAATAAATAAATTGTTAAAATAATTATTTATTTTAAAAATATTAAAAAAAAATTAAAATACTAAAATTCTTTCTCTCTTTTGTATATACACTACTTGTATATATACAATATAAC
>NW_018024633.1:0-5883 GCF_002006095.1 Pseudomyrmex gracilis
GAAATGCTGCTTGTTACTTTTTGAAACAAAACCGGGTTGATTGAGCAATGATGCGTACTTACCGCAATTGCTCAATGGCCCGAACGAAATTAGAACTAAATTTCACAACAGGGTTGTCGATCTTTCTCCTTGCAAAGAACAGCTCGACGATGTTTCACTCGATGGTTTTGATGAAGCAACAACAACCTTCCATCGATCTTTAGCGCAAGCCCCAACGCAACGGCGCGAAGAGAAAGAAGTTTGATCAAGGATAAATATTTTTTTTTGCTTTCTTTTTTGCTGCTTCTATTTTTATTATTTTTTTATTCACGATAAAATCATGTTTTTTTAGTTTTCTTATTCACAAACAATGCAATGGTATCCAACCCACACCAAATATATCAGACGCACCGGCACAACCTACGCGGATACTGAGTCGCAAGTATATATTAACCAAGACGGGATATAAATATTTCGAACTCGGCATTGGTATCTTATCCAAGGACGCATCACCAACTGTTGATGTAGCTCTAGGCGACAACAATGGGAACGAGGTGCTTTTATCGCCGGAAATGTGGAACACGTTGTTGGACACCGAACGAGTCATCACGTTGTATTTGTCTGGGCAGAGCGACGCGCAGCCGTCGATTCTTGTCGACGATCTAGCGGTATCGTTCAGCTTGATAAACAACGCGAAGATCATACGTCTGACTACAAAAACCAGTCGCATATTACTGTCCCACCAATCGATGTGCAACTTGTTCACTTAAAACATTGCGTTGCTTGCATCGTTGCCTACTTGAACAACGTTGTTATTCGCGTGCGAGACAGATTGTCGCGGTATTTCACGATCCTGTCTGAAACAAATCCCGCGAGCTTCGCAACTGCTGTCGCACAGAGCGGTTACTTCGACGTCAACGATATTGTCGATTGTAAACTGATGGCTGTATGTTACGGTGTTGCCCCTTAATACACATTATTATTGTTTAACTTTCATTATGTCTCACATTATTTTTACAAAAAAAATAAACAATTGCTATATTCTTTAATAATACGGTGTTTTTTATTTCACATTCCTAACAATATGCGTTCCATTACATCTTTTTTGAACCACTAGTCCTCGAGACATAAACACATATCTAGGTTGATACTTGTTCACTTTTTATTTTGCTCATTATCTTTCCTCAACAATTTTAGGTTTGAAATTGCATGTTAAAAACACCACATCCGGTACGTAATGGTTTTCACGCGGAAGTTATCGTAGGAAGTGCGTCACCAAACCGGAAGTGGCTGATCGCTTCGGCGATAAGAAAGGGCTCACTTCCGGGAAATTGTGGTTTTTCTCGGAATTTTTTATTTATTTGCTGCGCAATTTCAAACCGCGCGCTATTTATTTTTATACGCGAACCGCTTCCGGGAAATTTGCGGTTTTTCTCGGAATTATTTGTTTCCGAGAAATTGCGGTTTTTCTCGGAATTTTTTATTTATTTGTTGCGCAATTTCAAACCGCGCGCTATTTATTTTTAAACGCAAACCGCTTCTGAAAAATTGGGGGTTTTTCTCGGAATTATTTGTTTTACTGCGCAATTTCAATTTTAGCGATGACGTAATCATCCCGAACGACCTTGAACACGTTAAAACCTGCTCGAGTTCTATTTTTAGCGGTGACGTCATCATCGTTCTTGCGGTTTTTCACGGAGTTTATTTATTTTACTGCGCAATGTAAAAAAATAATTGAGAGGTACTCGTATTTTAGCGATGACGTCATTAACCGAACGACCTTGAACACGCACGAACAAGTTCGAACAAGTTACAACCAATGACGTCACCAATATCTAAAATAAATAGACCACACGTCGAATATTGCATGCTCTATTTTTACGGCTCGCCGATAATTGGCTAATTCCGGTGGGGCCGATAACAACTGGCTCCGCCGACACCACCCATACTCCTACGTTATCTCATCCGCAACGCCCAACTCCTCAGATCCTGCTATCATTATTACAAATATGCATTCATTGCCTCCTCCTTCCCTCTATCCCTTTGTGGTTTTTCTCAGAAAAGCTTCCATTGAGTCCTCCTTCCCCCTCCACCTTTACTCGCGCGGTTACCCCCTCCCCTCCCCCTCACCCCTCGCGGCGCCCCTTGATTCGAACCCCTCTATATCAACTACTCAACACCTCGGGGGGAATAATCGGGAATGGCGGCCGAGTCAACACCTCGGATTGCCGGAAATCGGTCTCCCGAGTCGGTAATTATGTAGAATAAAGAAGCCACCTCCGATTTCAATAATTTTTACATATGTTGTCAAGGTCATTGTCCCGAGTAACATAAAGATTTTAGGCCGCGGTCGTTGTTTGTTTAGAAGTTATGAGAGGAAGAAGTTTCATGAATGAATTCTTATTTTTCGGTTCCACGTACATTTCGTTCGTATTTCAAGCGTGTAGGCAAGGGGGCTGCGCCCCTCCTGCGCCCCCCTCCTAACAACCTAACCTAACCCAAACCTAAACTCTTCTTTCTGCATTCCCTCTCGCAAAATTTCCACAATGGTTAGGACATCCTTTTTTATCCAATCAAGTCGTTATTTTCCACAAAATAACGACTTTGTTGTGCGCCAATTTTTGTAAAGTAAAGGTTAAGGAGATGAGGCCATTGAGCAATGTGATGAGACATCACTGTCATTGCTCAATGAC
Organism: Pseudomyrmex gracilis; assembly: GCF_002006095.1. Lineage (NCBI taxonomy): Eukaryota > Metazoa > Arthropoda > Insecta > Hymenoptera > Formicidae > Pseudomyrmex > Pseudomyrmex gracilis. Next base: position 2,673 of record NW_018024633.1, read on the forward strand.
CTAGTTAAGTTGCAGGAAGGCAGCAATTCTAGGAAGAACTGCTGGTTGCCACAGGGTGCGACACATCGCCGCATTGTCCGAAGTGCAACGCAGCATGTGTCGACACCGGCACCGGTAACTAGCACGGCCGTTGCTAGGACCGGTGGGCCTGCTGAATCAGCGCGATCGATCTACTATAAATCGATCGCGCAGATGAAGCAGAGGGAGACCGTGATTAGACTGCTATCTCACTGTGTGGCTCCGCAAGCCGGAGAGTTTACCGCAGTGAGGTACAGCCGTGTAAGAAACGTTGAAGGAACATTGTAAAAATCAGGAGCAATAAAGGATACTTTAATAAGTTCAAGTACAGAACTTAATCTTCTAAACACCCAACCTCCTCGACATCCAACAAATTTTGGTGGCAGCGGTGGGATCTCTCATTCCGTGTGTCAAAGACGGGACTCAGCAAGAGATTCCGGTTGGATCAAAAGAAAGCAAGGACACTGGGTGAGAAAGAAAAAAAACGAGAACGATTGAGTTTTAGTTTTTAAAAGGGGGTGTATTTAAAAAAAAAGATAAAAAACATGTATAAGAGTACAAACAAATATATGTAGAAAAACCTCCGTTCTGGTGAAATACTGCTCCTGAAACAAAAAACAAGCAGTTGTTAAAAGAGTGTCTTGCGAACTACGAGTTCAAGAGAGAAAGAAAGACCCGCGAACTCACAGTCTCAAGTTACACGGCAACACTGACCTAAAGCAAGCCAAGCGACGGGCAGTGACACAAGGCGGAGATAAGGAAGCGGCCGGACTGCAGTAGCAGAACGGAAAACAAAATCTACCGCCGGGAAACTCCGGAAGCAGTAAGCGGCAAGCAGACAAGCAGCTGTGACGGAAGGGCCAGGAAGGGCACCGAGGAACCGGCTAAGGACAGCCGAAAAAAGCAGCAAAGGAGACAAAGCAGTCAACGCAAGCAAAGCAGCGGTAACGGCGAAGCAGCGGTAGCAAAGAAGCAGCGAAACAACGGACCAGCGAAGCAGCGAGGCAGCGGCAGCGGCGGCGCGAGGAAAACTGAGTCAGCAATACCACGCAGATACGACTCTCGTAAGCGGAATTAGGTCAACTACTGTAAGTCGAATAAATTTTGTAAAAGCGAGCGAAAACATATGTTCGGTAACTGGCGTTTGCAACAACGCGGCGTACAATCCGAGCGGGTAGCGCGGTCGCTACGAAGTCTATTACCGGCACGGGAACCGAGAACCGCACCGGCGGCGCTTTAGACGCAGAAATAAATAGGTAGGATAGGAATTTGAGTTCGAATTTAATTGTAGAAAGAGAATTTCCGTTCGATTTAGACGGTAGTATAACCGGTCATTTACAAAGTGTAATAAATCGCGGTAGAGTTGAGAACAGTAAAACCCTGGGCAGTGGTACTCAGAGGTCTTCTTTAATTTCATACGAGAGCGAGTTGTTTTACACAAAACAGCGGGCCGAAATGAATAACGAAAGTATGGAACAAGAATTTGACGAACAAAATATAAACCGGGCTCGCAAAGAAGTTGTGAAAAATAACTGAGAAGTAGTTTTACTTTATATCTTTTATATAATTGTGCTTATAATAATTGATAATACATTGTGTGACGTGACGGTAGGCGTTACAGGAGGAGCGTCGCCTTTATTTCCTTTGTTTCTTCTCGTGGTGTTCTGCGGTCCTCATTAGTGCGGCTGCGCACACGCTAACGTTCTTACTCTATTAGTTCTTACGTGTCCCGCTTCGCGTCAGTACAATACAGAATACAAGTGTACATACTTAACACGCCTCCTTACATTTGTATTCTTACAGTTAACTTTCCTACCAGTTACTCTACAATTTGTAGCATTTCCCTGAACTTAGTAAGCTTTTGTCTATCTAACGCTTTGGTTAAAATGTCCGCTATATTTTTTTCTGTCTCTATCTTTANAATATCGATAGTCTTATTTAAATAACTTTCATTAACATAATGATATTGTACCTCAATATGTTTCGAATTTTTAGTGAAGTTGCCATTCTTTGCTATGATTAAAGCCCCTGAATTATCCTCATAAATTTTAGTCGGTACTCTTAAACTCATATTAAACGACCTGAGTATTCCTCGGATTACATTTATTTCAGACACCGCTTCTGACAACGCTACGTACTCTGCTGAAGTTGAGGATTTTGTTACTGTATTTTGTTTTCTTGATTTCCAAAATATAACATTTCCAAACATTCGGATGATAAATCCCGTTGTGGACTTTCTATCTACGACATCTCCAGCCCAGTCCGCATCAACAAAACAATCCAGAACTTCTGCATTGAGATTCTTACTGTACTTTAGTTTTAAATTTCTTGTCAAATACAAATATTTTAGTACTCTAATCGCGTATTTAAAATGTGTCTCATTATAGCAATTCTGAAATCTACTTAAGTAGTTTACGCTAAAAGCAATGTCTGGTCTTGTTCCTGAAGCAATATAGAGAAGTGCTCCGATTAAGTTTCGATACATAACACTAGTACTTATTTCGTTTGCAGGCTCTAATTTTAATTTTGTTTCCATCGGTGTAGCATATAATTTTGATTGTTCAATTTTATATTTCATAGCTAACGATTTTACATAATTTTCTTGACTTAAAGTTATTTCATTCGTACCTAAATAATTATACTCAATGTTTATACCTACATAGTTCTTAACCTTACCTAAATCTTTCATTTTAAATTTTTTAGATAACTTTTCTTTAAACTCAGAAATTTTTCTTTTATCTTTACAACATATTAATAAATCATCGACAAAAAGTAGAATAAAAACTAACTCACTTTTCTCAACTTTCAAATAAAGACAATAATCGTAATCGCACCTACAAAAACCTAACTCTCTTATATACTTATCAAAGCANTCATACCACGCACGTGGACTTTCCTTTAAACCATACAAAGCCTTATGTAATTTATAGACCTTATTATTTTCTTTACTAAAACCTACTGGTTGCTTGACATAAACTTCGGAAACTACTTTACCGTTTAAAAATGCTGTCTCTACGTCCATTTGTTCTACTTCTAAACTTTCTTGACAACAATATGACAATAACACTTTTAGTGTTTGCATTTTGAATACCGGTGAGTATGTATTCTCTACCTCTTCTTTTTGTTGAAAGCCTCTTACAACAAGTCTCGCTTTGAAAATATCCTCAGATTTTTTTGTGTAGACCCATTTTAC
>NW_018024634.1:0-2136 GCF_002006095.1 Pseudomyrmex gracilis
TATTAATTTATTTATGTAGATTTTTGTATGCCACTGAAGATGACTCAAACCAAGAGTCGAAACGTTTGGCATTTTTAAATAAAGATTATCATTTATACATCAACACCTAGTATTTCACTCCGTATCGGCCCTTTCTACATATATTTTTTGACAAATATCTCGTTGCCATGGGAAAACTTAGTTTCGGTTGCTACCGATGGTGCTGCAACAATGGTGGGACAATATGCAAAATTTATAGGACGTCTGAAATCAAAATTAAGATCGCAATCAGGACAAGAAATATATTCCATACATTGCATCATTCATCAGGAAGCATTATGTGCAAAATTCCTGAAATACGAAGAAGTAATGAAAATTGTTATTAAAGTTGTCAATTTTATTAGAACAACAGAATTGAACTATCGCCAATTTCGTGAATTTTTAAACTTTTTAAATTTAGAATATCAAGAGGCACGGTAGTGCCTCGCACCAAGTTCACGCGCGCGATGTGCGCCCGAACTGTGCGAGGCACACCGTACCTCTTAATACGCGAAAATGAAGAATTTTAGGAGTGGGGAAAAATTCAATCAGCAATATCTTACTACTGACTGAACCAATCGGCATTATTCTAGTCTCAATCGATTCAGGTAAAAAGGCAGAAAAGAAAAGTATTAATGTGTTTTTTTTTTCCGAGGCTTGTTTTCAAAGCTGTTTACAGAAAACGTTGTGACTTGTAATTTTTCACGTTTTTTGACTAGAAAGGCAAGTGGTGGGGAAAAACGACCGGCTAGGTGGTGGGGAAAAACGACCGGCTAGGTGGTAAGGAAAAACGACCAGCTAGGTGGTGGGGAACTGTCACTTTATTTGTGGTGTAAAAAATGGTGCCAATATACATGCGTCTACACTGTGAAAGAGAGTGAGAAAGAATGAAAAAGAAAGTAAAAGAGAGTGCGAGAAAAAGTGAGAGAGAGTAGGATAGTACATGAGAAAGAGTGAGAGAGTGTAAGAGAAAATGAGAAAGAGCGCGAGAGAGAGTGAGAGAGAGTGAGAGAGACCACAAAAGAGTGCAAAAAAGAGTAAGAGAAAATGCGAGAAAGAGTGAGAAAGAGTAGGATGGAAAATGAGAAAAAGTGAGAGAGTGTGAGAGAATGTCTTATAGAGTTTGAGAGAGAGTAAGAGAGAGTGAGAAAGAGTGCAAGAGAAACTGAGAGAGAGTGAGAGAGAGAAAGACAAAATTTAAGAGTGCGAGAGACAGTGAGAGAGTGAGAGAGAATAAAAAAAAGTGGAAAACAGATTGTGAGAAAGTGCGAGAAAGAGTGAGAGAAAGTAAGATAGAAACAGAGAAAAAGTGGGAAAGTGTGAAAGAAAGTGTTATAGAATGCGAGAGAGAGTAAGAGAGAGTGAGAAAGAGTGCGAGAAAGACTGAGAGAGAGTGAGACAGAGAGAAAGAAAGTGTAAGAGTGTGAGAAAGAGTGAGAGAGAGTGAGAAAGAATAAGAAAAAGTAGAAAAATGAGTGAGAGAGAGTGCGAGAAAAAGTAAAAGAGAGTGCAAGAAAGAGTGAGAGAGAGAAGGATAGAAAATAAGAAAGAGAGGGAGAGTGTGAGAGAGAGTGTAATAAAGTGCGAGAGAGAGTAAGAAAGAGTGAGAAAGAGTGCGAGAGAAACTGAGAAAGTGTGAGAGAAAAAGAGAAAGAGAAAATGTAAATGTGCGAGAGAGAGTAAGAGAGAGTGAAGAAGAGTGCGAAAGAGACTGAGAGAGAGAGAGAAAGAAAAAGTGTAAGAATGCGAAAACGAGTAAGAGTGAGAGAGAAAAAAAAGTGGAAAAAAGAGTAAAAACGAGTGTGAAAGAGAGTGTTATAGAGTGCGAGAGAGAGTAAGAGAGAATGAGAAAAAATGCGAGAGAGAGTGAGAGAGAGAGAGAGAGAGAAAGTGTAATAGTGCAAGAGAGAGTGAGAGAAACTGAAAGAGACCAAAAAAAAGTGCAAAAAAGAGTTAGAGAGAGTGCAAGAAAAAGTGAGAGAGAGTGCGAGAAAGAGTGAGAGAGAGTAGGATAGAAAATGAGAAAGAGTGAAAGAAGTGAAAGAGTGTGTTATAGAGTGCGAGAAAGAGTAAGAGAGAGTGAGAAAAAGAGCGATAGATACTGAGAGAGAGTGAGAG
>NW_018024634.1:4086-5984 GCF_002006095.1 Pseudomyrmex gracilis
GCCAAGTTTTTTTGCCTTAATTATTTTTTATATTTTGACTTTTTACAAAAGGCAAAGTCTACCTATTGATACATATATAATAATTTTATACTTTTTATTTTTTTATAATGTTTTTACTACTTTCTTTAAATGTACACGGAGTGTACTTGATGCTACTTTTTCATATCACTTCTTTTGTAATGTAGGTTTTGTAGAAATAAAATGTTTTATATTAAAAATAAAATACATTTTTTAATAAATACTNGTTTGAGTTTAGAATTTTAATTTAAAGTATTACGTGTTGTGCGTGTACTTGGCGCACTTTTTTACCTTTTTTTAAAAAGTATAGATATACCATATTTTTGTGAATCGCGATGGCTCAGTCGANGCAAAACATTAGAGCGTTTCTTTAATTTACGTGAAATTATAATAATATTCATGGAAATGAAAGACAAGAATATACCAGAATTATCACAACCTACTTGGATTGCTGATCTTGTTTTTCTCGCGGATATCACGAACCTTTTAAATACTTTAAATTTGTTTCTACAAGGAAAAAATAAATTAATTACTCAAATGTTAGACGAAATTCGTTCGTTTAAAATAAAACTAAATTTAGTTATAAATCAATTTCAATCCAGACACATATTACATTTTCCAAATCTTTCAACTGTTGCTGTATATATTGAAGATAGACAATATGATAAATTTATACAGTCACTTACCTTATTATATAACGAATTGGACCATCGCTTCAGGGAGATGCACATTTTGGAAACTGATTTCCTTATTTTTATGACACCATTTAATATTGATGTTAATACAGTTCCTGCAGATGTGCAATTAGAATTAATCGATTTGAAATGCGATACTTTTCTGCAAAAGTGATTTAAAAATACAACTAACATTGAGGAATTCTATCATTACTTANCACAAGAACGATTTCCTCGTTTACACGCCCGTGCTGCAAAAATTATGTGCATGCTTGGATCCACGTATTTGTGTGAACAATTATTTTCTATAATGAAAGTAAATAAATCACGTTTACGTGGATCATTAACGGATGCACATTTAAATGCGATTCTTCGTTTAAGTTCTGCAAGAAATATTACATCTGATATTTCACGTTTAATATCGGGAAATTTTAACTAATTTCTTACTCACATAATAATAATGTAGTGTAGATTGCGAGAAATCACCACACAAGCATATTAATGATATAAGTACACTTTCTTGTAAGAGCCAAATAGAATTTGCACAACATGTACAATTATTAACATACAAAGATGTTTTTTCGGGTTTGAACCGCGTTAGTGTCATTTTAATACCGACGTTTCGTGAACATTACAGCTCACTTCATCAGGGTTTGAAGATCAGCCTGATACTGAGATGCTCTTGGTCAGGTGTCCCTTTTTATAGCGCTAGATTGAAGTGGAAGGGGTGTGGTGGAGGAGGGGTGGAATGGTAAGAAGGAGGAGAGGATGTGTTTATGGCAAGATGGAATGCCATAGTGAACTAGTCATATGTCCATTGTCTCTATTGAGATTGTTTGGATGTGTTTGTATATCTCCAAAGATTCTGTATATTTTCTAGGGAAGTAAGCCCTAGTTTTGTTTAGTACTTGGGTTTGATCAAACATAATTTTGTGACCAGTTTCCAAATGGTGTTCTGCTAATGCCGATTGTAAGTAAGGTTTTAGACGTACTGCCGACTGATGTTCTTTTAGACGTGTACTTATCATTCTACTAGTTTCACCTATGTATACTTTGCAGCATGAACAAGGTATTTTGTACACTCCTGGTGTATCTAATGGCGGTCTTTTGTCTTTTGGATTGTTAAGAATCTGTCCTAGTTTATTCGGTGGTTTGTAGACCGTTTGTATGTTGTGTTTGTTCAGGATTCTGCCAATCTTATCTGTG
>NW_018024635.1:0-1253 GCF_002006095.1 Pseudomyrmex gracilis
ACTTTACTTAACACAATTAAACACAGTAATATATCTCAAGAAATATAAAAATCTACCTAACACCGGTATGGTTATGGCTATTACTTACTGTTGATATCGAACGTAGACAATAAGCAAAAATATTCTATTGTCTGTCTCCTTTGGTAAAGAACACTGTTCTTTGCAAATTTTTTTATATATGTTTTTTTTAAGAGAAGAGTTATTTAAAACTTCAAGAGCAACAGATACAACAAAAGCGATAATTCAAGAACAACAGTACAACAAAAGCGATTTTACAACAAGAACAGTAGAGCTACATACAACGACACTTCGTAAGATAAGTAAAATATATGTGAGAAAAGCGCGGGAGACATGTACATGCGTGCATGCATTTTTCACGTGGCCTTAAGCCATTATTTATTGAATCTGTAAATAGAACTGGCCGCGTTCAGCAGACTGTTGTACAATGATTAAGAGATAATCAATTATGATTGGATCATACTTTTAGAACCGTAGCAAGTTGTGAAGATTAGTCCTATCAAAAGTGATTATCTCTCAACCGTTGTGCAACTGTTTTGTCTGCTGAACGCGGCTAGTGTTTTACGTTTATAATCGGATGTTCCGTAGCCAATGAAATGATCTGTACAACATCTGAAAATACACTTATGATTTTTAATAGAAACTTTGTTTAATATTATTGTCTAGAGATCTAGAAAAGCAGATAGCACGTAGACAAATTAAAGCAGTAACTCTTATATAGTTTTATCATTTCCGATTAACGTAATCGGCCGAGTAAGTATCAGTCGTGATTAATTTATTCTGCTGAACAAGTGTGTTCACGTCACATATGCTATAGATTTTCAGTACTGGCAGTGAATATCGGAACGCAGNCTTAGTCGAGTAATCTTAGGTTTTAGGTTGCTTTTATATAGAGCGTAACTTGCGTATCAGCCAATCAAATTGTCTTAACGTATTTGCGTATGATAGCTGAGACAATTTGATTGGATTGACGCAAATTACATTCCATGTAGAAGCAGCCTTATGTTCTCACATAATTTATGTGTGATGGCCTTGTGCGCGGCTAAAAGCAATAGCCGTTCAATAAATTGCTTGTTTAGAAGATCAAAAGATATAGTCAATTTGTTAAGGTTTTTCAGAATTATAAAGTCGTAAGTAATTCAACCAATTACAAACCAGTATTATCTTTCATAAGCTTGAATGGTAGACTGTAATTGGTTAGTTTGCTCACACAACCTAATGATGATGATTATGAC
>NW_018024635.1:2083-3957 GCF_002006095.1 Pseudomyrmex gracilis
TACCATTGTTACTATTTTTGCTTTTGTTATTATTATTATTGCTCTTGTTGTTAATATTACATTGCTTTTGTCGTTAATATTACATTACATTACTCGTTACTATAAATATTTTTATATAATTATGGTTTGTCGTGATTTTCTTCTTCGCATATGCACAAGAAATCCATGTAATCTATTACATAAAATCGAAAAATGTACTAGAGCTAGATGTAATAAGAGCAATTTATGCAAAAGAGTACATCTCACAGACGATGAAGTCATTGAAATTAATTGCAATATTCGTCCGTTTCGAGAAAACGTTTNTCAAGAAATGAAACGATTAGCATATGTATTAAGACAATCTTTTCCTAANGACTTACAAATTCATACATGTACTTTAAAAGTAGTAGGTCAATGTCTATGGCCATGTATTGCTTGCAACACAAATTCCACAAAGTGTACGTTTTTACATAATATTTGTTTAGTTTCTACATAACTGTATAAATATCGAGATAAATTAATTAAAGGTTTTAATTGCAGCACATTTGCCAGCATGCAATAAATGTTACATTTCAGTAACGCAAACCACCTTGAACGCTTTAAGATGTGGACATATTTATTGCTCCTATTGCATGGAACGTCTCCCAATACAAGTAGATGGACCGCTTCCTCTTTGGGATTGTAACGTATGTCATCAATGGGTAACGGAGTTCTTACTATGTATGTAAATAGTCAACGACAAATATGTTTTTTTGTAATTGCTTTTGATAGTTAAAATAACATACTGTACTAGAAAATTTAAATAATTAATAATTTAATACTGTATATCAGCTAACTTTAACATTTTCAACATTATTTTAATATATCGTTCACTCCGATATTGTTACAAACACTTATACAACATTATTAAACATTTATAAATTATATATTTTATTTTTTAACAAAGATAAAATATGTATTGTTTACAGATAAATAGAATTAAACACAGGAAAAAGAATATAAAGCCAAAAAGGAAACAATCAATGAGACTTCACGTACGTAACAAGTGTACTTTATAATTTTGAATAACTATCGTTGTTACCATTTTTGCCTTTGTCATTACTATTATTGCTCTTGTCGTTAATATTATATTGCTCTCGTCGATATTATTATATTACTCTACTCGTAACCATTCTTAGTTTTGTGGTTCACGTTTTTTGTGTTCTCTATTACCATTTCTTAAGAAGAGATGTCTTTTTATCGTTCAAGGTCAGATTTCTCATTATTGTACAATTACAACTNCTATTAAATATCTTACAATTACACTTGCTCAATTTGATTAAAATTACATTCACCGTGACAAATCTTAAGTATTTTAGAGGACCAAATGTTCAGGATTACACAAAATTAAACAATAATCGTCGTTTTGATTAAAATTGCGGTTTATTGCATCCTTATAACGTTTGTCTTAAATATCTAAATACTACATGTCGCACAGACAAATGCTTTTATTTATATTGTACAAGTGTGGAACAATATCGTTACGAGACAACAAGAAGAGTAACCGACCATATGAAGAGAGAAATAGGCCGATTGTTATAACATTATAGCATATGCAACGATTATGAAACTGGAATGTGTGAAAAAGTTGATTGTAAATTTCGACACATTACAATAGTAAACCTAACATTAATATCATGCATTATATGCACTGCTACTATAATGTTTAACACTCTTGGAGCTGAAGACTGCGAACATATCTGTTTTAATTGTGCTTAATAAAAATCAATTGAAAAAGGTTTTCAAATTAACATAGTATATCCAATATATAAGTCTATAAGTGAATATACGAAATGAAATTGTTATTTTGTGAATTATATTAAATTAAGTTTCCTTATCTTTCAAAATAAACTTAC
>NW_018024635.1:4687-6024 GCF_002006095.1 Pseudomyrmex gracilis
GTATTTTTACTTATAGACTTATACATTAGATAAACTATTTTAATTTGGACACTTTCTTTACTTGATTTTTATAAAGCACAATTAAAACAGACGATATGTCTGCAATCATTAGCTCCAAGAGTGTCAAGCATTATAGTAGCGTGCATATACTGCTTGTTGTTAATGTTAGATTTACTATTGTAATATGTCGAACTTTAAAATCAACTTTTTCACACATTCCATTTACATAATCGTCGCATATGCTACAATGTTGTAACGTTCGGCCTATTTCTCTTTTCATATGATCGGTTACTCTTCCTGTTGTTTTGTAACGATATTGTTCTACACCGGTACAATGTAAATATGGACATCTTTCAGTGTGACATGTAGTATTTTGATATTGAAAACAAAATTTATAAGGATGCAAGAAACCGCAATCTATATCAAAACAACAATTATTCTTATATTTTGTGCATTCTTGAACATTTGGTTTTCTGAAATAAATAAGATTTGTCACGGTGAGTATATATTTAATCAAATTGAGCAAGTGTAGTTGTAAGATATTTAATAGGAGTTGTAATTGTACAATAATTAGAAATCTAACCTTGAGCCGTAAAAAGACATCTCTTCTTAAGAAATGGCAATAAAGGACCAAAAAAAAACGTGAAGTACAAAAATAATAATGGTAACGTGTAGAGTAATAATAACGACAAGAGCAATATAGTATTAACGACAAGAGCAATAATATTAATGACAAAGGCAAAACTGGTAACGCAGACATAAAAACTTGCACTTAATATTAAGATTTAAATATGTGTAACACATGGTTTTATTTGTAAACTATGTTCCAAAATTCACTCCCCGAAAATTTACAACATACATGACGTGAACTATGAATTTTTAACGCCGACGAATGAATTGCTGAACACAGCCATAGTGCGATGAAATCTGTTTGTTTTACATGCACTTTTTGCATTTTTTTTTTTAATCAATCAGTGGGTCGATTCTGTATCCACGCAAAGTAGTGAAAATTACAAAAGTGAGTAAATGTACTAGTTGTTGACCAATAAGATCATAGATATTTTAATTAATTTGCTTATTTTTGTAATTTTTATTACAGCGTGATACAGAATCGACTCCTTGATCGACCATGGCTGCGGTCCGTTTCATGCTTAAGCGTATATTTATTTATAGTATACGTGACATATACTAAATGCGCGATTAAGCATGAAACGGAGTCCATGTGTTTGGTCGTTGGCTCCACGTTATTTCTCATTTATGTTTGATTTGGATGAATTGCTTCATTCTTTAATTACGTGCTCAAATCTTTAGTGGATAAATGAAAAACCTGAAAACAT
>NW_018024636.1:0-1265 GCF_002006095.1 Pseudomyrmex gracilis
TAACGGGCAATTAACGCTGTATTTGTAACGAAATAAAGTGTGTTCATAAGAAAGTGCGCCTTTGTCATTGCCGCGTCCGCGCACGCGAGTATCGGCGTCCCTCGAGAACGGCTCCGTGCCCCGCGGGCGCAACACTATATATATATATATCAAAATAAGAAAACCATCTCTTGAATAACAATACACGCTTACTTTACACACTGAAAAAATTCTAACATTTATTATATATATATATAAATGTGTTTTCTATTTTTCTTATCCCACATAATCGAGAATAAAATTTTTTGCAAACATCATGCTCGTGGCGAAACAAAACTACGATTCCAATAAAATTACAGACCTGAGACAAATACTATTATTTCGACAATGTAACGAATCTTACATGTGTAGAACAAATAAATTACGGCCATTCTTGTTACGCATGAACATGTTTTCTCGATTGACGTCAAACAAAAAACATCTCGGCAGTCCAAATGCATTTTTACATATCACGTAGTAAAATTTACCGTTAAAGCTTAACCTATTGAAGCTTATTCTTAAACCTTACGCAAAGATCGATAAGTTATCACCATTAAGTCACCACCACGCAACATCACAGTTAATTGCAAAATTAATAACTTTTAAACTGAAAAAGATAGAGGAAAACAGTTTGCGCCATAATTCTTAGAACAACAAATTGCAAAATACCAACCTCAAGCTTTCTAACTTTAGTTATTAACAATTAATTGTTTAAATAATAAGAATTGTTTAAATAATAGAAAATTAACAATCAATTGTTTAAATAATAGAAAATCAAACTTTTACCGTATGGTATTTTGCAACTAACTAATAGGAACTGAGATGGAAAAACCATTTTGCTTTAACTTTTAGCGTTCTCGAAATATTCAATTTGTTAACTTTCACTATTTGTCATAAATCGCAGAGTAGCCGATTAAAGGTACCTGCAAAATTAGTTTCAAGCAATCTCTTCTGGTTTTCGAGATATCCGCGATATACGAAAAAGACTATGTATTGTTAAATGTAAAATATTAAAATAAATCACATGTGTATATTTGTTATTCAGAAGCTTTATTGTAAAACCGCATTTTCGGGAACTTTCCAATCACCGAATTAACATAGGATAGTATATCTATTTTATAGTTAGTATTTTTTATTTTTTATTTAACAAATTTAATAACGAGAGAGTACGCTCGATAATATTTTTTACTTTTTTTTATATTTGTATTATATATATATTGTTATATATATATATATATATATATATA
>NW_018024636.1:2985-6120 GCF_002006095.1 Pseudomyrmex gracilis
AACAAGTTTCTCTGCCTTTATTTAAATACTGCCTCCTGAGCCCACGCCTCTCCGTATTCTTAATTAACTGAGCTGCTGAGTATTATTGCCGTCACGTCAACTAGAGCTAACATTTTATGGACGTCGAGATTGTTGAATAATTGGCTGTAGATTTTGGAAACGGCGTGCGTATGTACGCCTGGCGCCCAATCGTAAGTTTGGTGAGTAAATCTTTGATCTAATTTGGAAAAGACGTGCCGAAGGTGTGCGACACGTTCGCTACAACATCATAGAGCGAGGTGCCCGTCACAATATATATATATATATTGTGACGTGGTATTCGCGCCGCTTTTTCCCCGTCACAAAAATTAAAGATTTTTGCAGGAGCCCGGGAGAACGAGCTAAAAAATGAGTGCCAAGATCCTCCAGGGCTTGCATGCGTCCGCGTAGAATAGCGTTTTATTTTTATTTTTTGCTTGTATGTAATTGCGGCGCCTCACCGTCTTGAGGACATCGTGGGACTTTCTGCCAAGGACATCATGCGGTGCCCGAACGAGAGAGAGAGAGAAAGGAACAGAGGCGCGGAGTCTCGCCTCAAGGTCACGTTGAGAGCCAGGGTAGGTGACTACATGCAGAGGCCACAGCGGAACATCGGCGCTTTAGCCTACCAGAACGGGCAGAACGGCAGAACAAACCATAGACGACCCGGCCTACGCCGAGATGTGCTGTGTTCCCGCCATCCTGCTGCCTGGTTCCAAGGACCCGCTGCTTGCATCGTTACTGCATCTCCTGGATTGCTATCTCGCCCCGCTGCTTGCTGCTTTTGCTTATGCTGCTGTATCATAGTAATAGACACTGCGAGCGTTCAAATTTCGCGGCCCGTTGATCCTGCCGCCTGCAAGCGAGCTTGCGAGCCACGCTGCGAATCCTGCGATTTGATTGGTCCGCGACCTATTCCACGCGACCTTAGCGCTGCCCGGGGTATCGACCGCTTATCAAACGAAAATCTTTTTGCTCTTGGTCGCGAACAGCTGTGCGAGACACACGTATCTTTTTGCGCTCCCATGCGTACGCGTATCTTCCGTGCCGCTTAATAAGTCTGCCGTGCCGTGATTTTGGATTCGAGGCGAAGTGATTCTCGTCGAGAGGGTGATCCCGGCGGAGACTAGGAACGCTGAAAGAGTCAATCCGGACGGAGGAGACAGGGAAATGCCGGAGAACAACGGACAACGATGAGGTGCCCGTTTCAGGACTGTTAGCCACAAACAGACGAGGTACGAGTCGTACCTCTCTATCTCTCTACTGCGTGACGTCACGTGTGGCAAGTTCCACGGCAACGCTGGCCACAAATCCGCGTCGCACAGGCCTTGTGTCAAGACTGGTCGCTTGCCTTTTGCGTTTTGGTTTGTGACGGTAAGGACGTATCCTTGGCCGGATTCACGATTTTCCGACAGCGGCCAGAATCGGGCTTCACGGGGCTTTGTGGCAGTCGTGCGTAGGTTAGGTGCATGTTTTTCGTAATTTTGCGAAGCACAGTCAAGCCCTGGAGTGGCGATACGACGCCAAGTAGCTTATTCGCGTTATTTGTGTCCGTCTGTTTCTATTTCTTTTTTTTTGTTTAGCGAGCATATTCGTTGTGCGTGTGCCGTGATTATTGTAACGTATCGCCCGCGTACCTTCGGAGTTCGTCTACCGACGGCAATCATCCGCCGCGGTAAGAAATCGTCATAACAAAATTGGATTTTTCTCGTGCGATTGGCTGGAGTAAGGTGCGTGCGAGTCGGAAGCAGTGTTGATCGGGAAGAAATATCGAACCGAGCTCACGTGCGGATTAACGTGCAGTTTCGGGTGGTGAATTTTCAGGACAATTATTGCCGATCTATTCGCGAGCGTACAGTGAATGCGTGTCGCATTTCGAGCGTATAATTTGTCCGGGATTATTCGCGATCAAATAACGTATTGTACCGATTTTTCTAGCGCCAAGATAGAGCGCGTTGCTAATTGTTTCGGGATAATCAAGAAGTAAAAGCAAACTCCGACGTTGCACCCATTTCGCGCTGTATTGCGAGTATTTTCTGTCAAGTGCATGCACGTAGATTAACAAATCGGCTCGACGTGATCTTTGGGCCTAGCGACACGAAACCGGCAAAAGCTGCGTGGCAAAGTAAGCCAGTCGACCAAATTGCGATCATCAGCGAAACAAGTATGTCCGTGTTGATCTACGGCTTGTGAAAAAGCGACTGCACGCTATTTCATTGCGGCGTATTGTTTGCCATGTACATCGGCTTGCACTCTCTAGCTGCTTAGTCTGCATCTCGCTTTGCGCCCCGCGATTGCTATATTCTCGTGCCTGCGCTTGTTACCTTTTGGCTGGAAGCCGCGAGCAAAGTCTCTCGTACTGAACTTCTGCGGTAGCGTTCCGATTGAGTAATTTGTCTCGTTAACTCGCGTGATACGGTCTGTTAATTGTCGTAATTTGTCGTGGATTCCGTATCTTTTCGTTTGTAATATTTTTGATTATACCGCCGTAGCTTATTCTTTCTCATATTTCTTTTATACTTATTATTTCTGCTATATTACTTTTGTTATCTCATCGCTTCTATATTATCTTGTAACATCTTTTTCTTTTTCTATTATTCTTTATATTATTTCTTTTATATTATTTCTGCATTAATTTTTTCTTGCATTTCTATCCGCGTAATAAATTGTCAATTAATTATTAATTTGTACTGATTAACTCTAATTTTCTTTCCTTCATCTGAGCTTCCTATTGCGAGGTCAAGGGACAGTCTGCATTCCAAATTTTTGTTAAACCCAGCTCCTCTCCATTCCCAAAAGAGCTAGTCGGCCCGTTGTGTCGAGTGACGCTGATTTTTGACGCGATTCTGCGTCTGGCGCTCACAATTATAACCAAGTATTTGAATCAATCCGGCGGTGCTCGTTCCGGATCATCTTTTCTAACTTGCCCGTGATTCGACGTTGCCTTCTCGCGGACGCTCACCCGAGTCCCGTAAAGTAATCTCCGTTTGCGGGGAAGCGGCGAGAATTACGTTACCACAGCAAAAAAACGGGCGGGTTCCGTTTGACCACAGTACGATTCGACACCGCTCGATTCGACACAGATTTATTCGACACCAAATTATTCGACACCGTACG
>NW_018024637.1:0-1802 GCF_002006095.1 Pseudomyrmex gracilis
GAAACGACTGTTAACTGCTTCTTTTAGCGGAATATTGTTATCTCCCACATCGTCTATTATTCTTACACCGGCGCGTAGAGCTTCTTTTCCGATCGCGCGCGCTCCGCTAGCCAGGTAGGGAAGCACCCTCCTGAACAATCCGCCGAGAAAGCTTTCGATACCGTGAACACGCTGATACGTCGATCCTGTGAAAACTCTCGGAACACCGCCCCCGCTCTGCATTTTGTAATATTCCATATAATAAGCCATATTCTACTCGAATACGCGTCTAAAGTGTAACGTTACCGTCAACGTGCCGAATTCAAATGGAATAAATTTACCAAATTGATCTCTTATATCTATTTCTATCACGCGGAAATTTGTTTTACGAAGCGGAATATAATTTCCAGGCGAGTAATGTTTCACCTGATTAGAACCGTACTTAACCATGGTATTGTTAGTAACGATTCGAAGAAGCGGTGTTAGCGCATCTCCGGTTATGTATGACTCGCAAATGTCGCAATAAACAAATAACTTGTCGGGGATAGCACGGGCCAAGCTGATTGGTTCGAAACTATCAACACCGACAGCTCTGTCTACTACAAAAGGTGTATTAACAGAGGATAATTCAAATCCGAGTATACGACGCAATTTGTCGCTAAGCTTTACACTATGAATTTGATTGCATTTGTCTTCTTTACATGTAAGCGATATAGAAACTTTATTACCATATAGAGAATTCAGTGACCATGTAATATGTGATTTTTCTTGAAAGCACGAATGATTTATAGCTTCTATAAGATCAGCTTCTGAAGAATAAATTCTCGACGAAATTGAAATGTTAACTGACGAAATATCGCCGTTAGAAAAGATATTCGCGAGCGTTATCAGAGCTTCATCTTCGCGTAAATGTAAAAAACTAGAAGGAAACTGAATCTCGCTGAGAGCAACTTCCCATTTTCCCTGCAAATCTATACGGCGAGGTAATTCCGTGGTAAAACACGAAGTGGTGTTGTGGTGTTGTTGTTTTTAAATCATTGTTGTTTCTGTGCGCAGGTTCGATAATTCATTTAATATCTAATAATCAAGATATTCGATTTTATGGTAAAATAAATGAATTTATTTCTTTTATTATAATAAGGTTTTATATTTCTAGTATTTTCTTATGTGGGGCTCCTTTTATAGCTGGGTTTTATTTAAAGGATTTAATTATAGAGATTTTATATTTTAAGATGCTAAATTTGTTAATTTTAACTATAAGAGTTATGTCTTTGTGTTTTACTGTAAGATATACTATTCGTTTAGTATATTATATTTACTTTGGTAGAATTAATTTTTATTTTTCGTGATACATATTTACTAGTAGATGGGGAATGAATTTGTCAATGTTTATTTTACTTATAATGAGTGAGATCTTTGGCTCACTAATGTCATGAGTAACATTTTTTGATTTTATACTTATGTTTATTTAAATATTTTATTGAAGTTAATTACTTTAAGAGCATGCTTAGTAGAGAGTTATTGGGTTGGTTACGTATTTTTATAATTTTTTAAAATTTTATTTTTTTGTTTATTTTATTAGTTCTATGTGAATAATAATGTTTTTTTTAGGTACATTTATAAACCCTTTATACCTTATTGATATAAATCATTTTAATCTTCTTGACAAAATTAAATCTTCTAAATAATGACACGAATTTACTAGATGACACATATTTTAATCTATTTGACAAATTTAAATCTTCTAAAATTCGAATGTAACGCCTTTATCATATGACTTTTATATGTAAGTGGGGATTGATGTGTATATAAAGCGTTTGTCT
>NW_018024637.1:2202-5933 GCF_002006095.1 Pseudomyrmex gracilis
GTTTGTTTATATAAGTTATTCATATAAAGCTTTATTGTATTTATTAAGCTGATAATTATATTATATATATATATTTTTCCTAACAACCATTTATTGCTCGTTTATGACCTTACCTAGATTCATTACTTATTTTTATATTACGAGCGAAAATAAATTCTTTTTGATATTTTAAATCATTAGAGTTTGATAAGATTTGGATTGAGTTTTCTTGTAAATCTATAGTCTGGGATATTTTGGAGAGATTTAAGATGATTAAGATTAAATTGTTAAATTTATTTATATTCAGGTATGTTAGTGTTATTTATTTAATTGTTGTTATTAATATTTAATATATATATATATATATATATATATATACTATATGTATATGTATGTATGTACGTACGTATGTATGTGTATACTAATATAATTTAAATAGCTTATGTAATAAAGTTTAGTACTGAAGATACTAGGAAAATATTTAAATATTTTTAAATGAGTATTAATTATTACTTATAATTAAAATTTAGTATATTAATAATTTTATATTGAAAATATAAGGTTTGATTTAAACTATATAAGTAAGTTTTTTTTAGAGATAAATAGACTAACTCTATATCTATCAAGTTAGAAGCTTGATTTAAATTATCTCGATTTGGGTGGTNGGATTAAAATGGTTTGTATTAACAGGAATTAATAATTCAATTAATTTATTAACAATAAATTACTTCTAATTTATTTTAGTCTAATTGGTTTCAGTTAAATTTTTCTCATAGATTATTTATTAATCTTTTCTTAGGTCGAAATTAAGTGTATGAAAATTACTTTATGAGAAGGTATAAAAAAGATTTTTTTAATTTTTATTGCAATTTAAAAGTTATAATTTAACTAATACCTAATTAAGTTCTAAATTTTTCATTCGATACTTTGTTCTAAATATTCGAAAAAAGTGCTATAATTAAGATTCAGATAAAAAATGTTATAATTGTAATAGTATTAATAGTTTTGTAATAATTTAATAAAAGAATTAGGGGTAGAAGTATTGTAATTTCTACATCAAATACTAGAAATACTAGACCAATAAGGAAAAATTGTCTCCTTAAAGGGATTCGTCTTATAGATAAAGGGTCAAATCCACATTCAAAAGGGGATTTTTTTTCTCGTGATTGTGATTTTTTAGTTAATATTAGATTAATTGTTATTAGAGCGATAGGAATAATTAATAAGATTATTATTATTATAAGAATGGTGATCACACATTAGATACTTATATTAGTTTAATGGCTAAATTGTTTAATTGGAAGTTAAATGTAATTTTATTTATACTATATAAGTTTATTAATATCTTCATCANTAGATTGAGATAAATAAGAATAATCATACTACATCAACAAAGTGTCANTATCATGCTCTTGCTTCAAATCCGAAGTGATGGGAAGGAGAAAAATGGTTTATAATAAGTCGATTGAGACATACTATGAGAAATAAGGTTCCAATAATGACGTGAAGGCCGTGGAATCCCGTGGCTACAAAAAATGTTGATCCATAAACTGAGTCAGAAATAGTAAAAGGAGATTCTAAATATTCAATAGCTTGTAGGCATGTGAAGTATATTCCGAGTAAAATTGTGATTAATAATCTTGTTTTTCTTTCTGTGAAATTTCTATTAAGAATTGAGTGGTGTGTTCAAGTAATAGAGATACCTGAGGATACTAGAATAATTGTATTTAATAAAGGAATGTCGTAAGGGTTAAAAGATTTAATTCCAAGAGGAGGTCATAATTGTCCAATATCTATAGATGGAGATAAAGATGAATGGAAGTAAGCTCAAAAGAAAGATACAAAGAACAGAACTTCAGATATGATGAATAGGATTATACCTAACCGTAATCCATTATAAACTCATAAGGTATGAAATCCCTGGTATGTGG
Organism: Pseudomyrmex gracilis; assembly: GCF_002006095.1. Taxonomy (NCBI): domain Eukaryota; kingdom Metazoa; phylum Arthropoda; class Insecta; order Hymenoptera; family Formicidae; genus Pseudomyrmex; species Pseudomyrmex gracilis. The sequence goes on from NW_018024637.1 coordinate 4,113, forward strand.
ATTCTCGAGCTACATCTCGTCATCATTGGATTGCACAANTTACTGTGCAGGGGATTGATAGTAATACTAATGTGTTGATTTTATTAAATCATGCTGCTACTGAAATTAAATTATTTATAACTCTTAAAGAGGTGAGAATGGGTCACGGTCTCGGGGTGACTAAATGAAAGGGCTGATTATTTATCATATAATTCTCTAGAGTAAAGTACAGATAGGATTGAAAATACGTAAGCTTGAATAATTGATACAGAGATTTCAAGAATAAACAATAGTATTTGTCTTATAAGTATAATAGCTAAGATAATAAAAAGAGAGATTTCCTGTCCTGTTGATCCAAGGAGAGTTAGGAGTAGATGACCTGCGATTATATTAGCTGTTAATCGAATTGCTAACGTGAATGGTCGAATAATTAATCTGATTGATTCAATAATAACTATAAATGGTATTAATACTGATGAGGTCCCTGATGGAGTTAAGTGTGCTATTATTTCATTAAAAAAATTAATTAATCTATAAATTAAAGATAATGATAGTCTTAAAGATAGGTGTCTTGAGGCTGTGAAAATGTAGGGGGATAATCCTATAAAATTGTTGAATAGAATAAATAAGAATATGGAATAGAAGAGAATGATATTAGAGAATGAGTATTGTAGAAGGGTTTTTTAAATTCTTTGAAGATAAAAGATGTAATTAGATTAATTAATATATAAGTTTGTGATAGAATTAATCAAAATGTTATAGGAATCATTAGTATAAAAATTATTATTCTTATTCAGTTTAATGAAAGTGAGTTAGAAGTGGACGGATCAAATACTCTAAATAGATTTATTATCATAATTATAATGTAAAATTTGGTTTATTTGTGAGGTATATGTTTAATAAGAGTAGGATCATTTATTATTAGATTTTAAAGAAGTTATTTTTTGAGGTTTTTTGGGGGTAATTATAATGGTGTAATGAATTGAAGAAATAGCAAGGTATAATAAAAATATGTTTAAGCATAGTAAGAGGGGATTCAATATAAAGGGCCTATTTGTGGAATATAAGAATATTAAAATTAATATTTTTAAATTGACAATTTAATGTTTTTATAAACTAATTCTTACATTAAAAGTAATTGTTATTTTACTATGAGTTGATTAAAAAAATCAAAACTTACGTTTTCAGTCATTTAATGTATTAATATATTATGATCGGTTATGAGTTAGATAAAATTCATTTTTTGAAATTTTTAATTCTTGTTGATTCAACTACAATAGGTATGAAACTGTAATTAATTCCACAGATTTTGGAACATTGCCCGAAAAATAAACCTGGTCGGTTTATTCAGATTATACAGGGTGAGTCATCTGAATCTATCACCTCCAATAACTCGTTTGTGTAGCCAGGAATTAAAAAAAGTTTCATATAAAAGTTGTAGGGTTTTGAGGGGGAACTGAAATGGCGTACCTTTCAACTTTTGATTTTGACCGAAAGTGGATTACTTCAACCGGAAGTGGTTTTTTTAAAATGGAAACCCCCCTTTTTGACACTGGAAAATGAAAAAACGGAAAATTTTACGTTCAGATATAACCTTGGCTGTTTTAAAATTTTCAAAATGGCAAACAAAGATGGCGGACAAAAATTTTAGTCAACCGATTTGCACCAAATTAAGTTTACAAAGGTTTTTGGGGTTGCTGATCACGAATCTGAAGTCAGATTTGCAAAATTCAAAATGGCGGACCAAGATGGCGGACAAAATTTTTAGCCGAAATTAATAGAAATTACTACTCTTAGCACTACCCAGGAACAACGGCGTGGACGTAGTAGTTTTTTGTTCCC
>NW_018024638.1:0-1416 GCF_002006095.1 Pseudomyrmex gracilis
AGATTCGTCGGACAACGATCGTCGGCGCGAAAGATCTTCGCGAACGCCCCAGCGACCTCTTTACCGCTCTTGCTCTTAAGCGGCAACGCCCACGCGTACTTGCTCAACACATCGATGACTGTGAGAATGTAGTTGTGACCTTTGTTCTGACGAACATAAGGGCGCATCTTGACCACATCGGCCTGCCACAGATCGTCGTAACCGCGCACTATGATTCGTCTGCGTGGAAAGTTGCGTCGCGCAGGCGCGTGCAGCTCCTCTGCGAGCTCTCTCTTCTCGATGCTCATGTTTTGTTTTGACCCGACGTTATCTGTTTGTTTTTCTCAACCAATTCTTGTACAGTCTGGTAAATGGTGTGCAAATCATAACAACTCAGATCATATATTACCTTGTTCAGAGATTCATGTAATGGTAAAATATATGTTTCCAAAACTTTGTTAGTCAAGTCAGCGTTTTGCGTACGAATAAATTCTTGAACATGTGTCGGAACGTCGCGCAACAACTCGTTCACATTCGTTTGCAAAGATTCAATCTGTTTTTTCAGATCTGTGTATTTGTCAGCTTATCCAATTGATCGTTTTTTTGCAGACGCTNAACGGTCTCTTCCAATGTTTGTTGTAATTGAATTAAGTCGTTTCTCAAGGTTTTGACTTCTTGCGGATCTGCACCCCGCGGCCTCTTCTCCAGTTTATTCAATCGATCGTACGCGTTTGTTCGCAGATGCACAATGTCATTGCCCAGGTTTTTGCTCATATACTCCAAGCGGTTTTTATAATTGTCAAACAGACGTCGATCGACAAAATGTTTTACATGNCGGCGATATGCAGCGTTGATCCCTTGCGTGACAGCGTCGTCTACGTATAACTTGGTCGCGGCGTCAGAATTGTTTTGCGGTTTTTTCAAACGAGTTATCGCGCGCTCATTAGCATCGTACTCGTCTGATGACGCGGATAAACAGAGAGCGCAGTTGTGTACGTAATTGCGCAAAATAGCTAGTCAAAAGCGTTCTTTGTTATTGTAATCGTAACCGCGCCTTTGCAACGTCGAACCGAACTTGTTGACGCTCATCGCGCGCAAACGGAACTGTCAACGTTCGCCGAGCAACGGTTCAATTTATAATCACTCCCGCCTCGCGAAGCTCCTCGATGATGGACAAAAACTCGTTGTCGTGCGAGTCGTTTCCCGCGCGACGAGACGCCTCTAACAATCTCAAACGATCCACGAGTTCGTTGGGATCATCCCAGTGTACGTAATTTATCGCGTTGTTGGTCACTTTCATAGCGATCGGATGCAATCCCTCACCCATCGTCGTCGTCGTTTGGTGAATGTTGAAGAACAATGGTGCGATAATATTTTTGTACTTGTAACCTTTGCTGCTCTTTACAGGCGCTGTGGGACGATGATCCCGTCTGTGAG
>NW_018024638.1:1926-2814 GCF_002006095.1 Pseudomyrmex gracilis
GTACAGACCCGGTGTGCCGGCGTATCGAACGTCGTCCACGATGATGGAGTCGTCGGAACCGACGTCGAAGCGTTTGCTGCCGAGCATCGTACCCTCTTCACCAAAGTACACGCCGAATGTTGTGTCAATGGTCTTCGATCTGTCGGTGCTCAACAGAGCGCCGATGTATCTGCGACCCAACGGTCCCAAACGCTAGAGCAACGTGTTTCTCGTTTCGCCGTCGCTCGTTCGCGCGAGTTCGTCGACCGTGCGTTCGAGCAACGTGGGCGACGCGGGCGGCTCGGGTGTTGGGATCGCATCGCTGTTGTTGTTATCACCCGCGGAAAAGGGTAATAATGTCAGCGGTGCGACGTTTGATCGACGTCTTTTCGGTTTTAACGGCGTCGGTCTCGTCGCCGCGTCGTCTTCAAGTTTCCTCTTCACACCTGTTGTATAAAAACTGTCCGTTGGTTTTGCGCTCTCCACAAGTTCCTCCAACGGCTCAACGATCGGCTTGAATTGTCGTTCGAGAGCGAACTCTTCCTCGATGCGACCTGTTTTCAACGATCGATGTTTNTTGCGTATCGATTCGCGCGTTCGAGCGATCTCTTTCGCCAAACGCTCGCGTTCGTCGATATCGTCGGTCAACGCCGACGCGCGCGAAGCCTCGTTGTCGTCGTCGTTGCTCGACATCAGTGTTGCTAGATCGGGNCGGCCAGCACCAAGAGCACCGAGGTGGTGGGGGGCACGCACACAGCGAAAACCGCCGTCCGTGTGCGTAACGTCACACTCGGCTGTTTGACTCGTGGAAGAGCGCAGACATACTATGTGTTCTGCCTCGTTTCCACCAAGCCCGCTACGCGAGCAAGACACTGAGGCTAGAAAGCAATGTTTCGTTGCGCGCTTGTA
>NW_018024638.1:3997-5639 GCF_002006095.1 Pseudomyrmex gracilis
TATTGACTAATGTTTGGTTCAGTCTTTCGTTCATTCCGTTTGAAAATGGTGCATTTACTGCTGTGAAGATGATTTGTATATTGTTTTCTTCTAGGAATTTCTTTAATTCCGTAGAATTTATCCNTGGATACTGGTCTGTTAAAATTATGCTAATTTTGTTGTCCTGTGTTACTTTTCTTAATAATTTAATAAAATCGCCNGCGTTCTGAGTTTTAGAAGGTAAGATAAGCGTACCTTGTGAAGTGATCAATTAGTAGGTGCAAGTATTTTTTTGTAGACCGTGAACTTCCGAATCCTCCAATGGTGTCTATGGACATTATTTCAAAAGGGGCTGTTGCCGGTCCTAGATGTGACATCAGCCCATATTTGTCTCTCTCTCGTCACGTGAGTATTCTGATTGACGTGTTTCTTTCGTGCTCCGTGTATTGAGTCGGTTTCTGCTGTTTTATGCNCTTCGGGGCCTTTGATTTTCAGAGTAGCTTGTTTTTTGCGCTATCTGCTTGCTCTATTACTGTCTTCCGGNTGAGTTCTGTGGCGATCCTGTGGAATTTTGGGTCATTTTTCTTTCTTCTAAAATTTCTCATCTGTCTGTAACGGTCTGTCAATCTTCGGTGCGCATGTACTGTCAACATGAGGAAGGGGAACACAACAACAAATGGTAGAGGCAATGATTGTGGTGGCCTTGGAGGCAGTGTAAACAGAAACATATCTAGAAGAAGGATATCTACGTCATCTGGATTATCTGAAAATTCAGGTGTGTCCGATACAGGCTTAAATAGTAGCAATAATATCAGTATAAATAGAATTAATGTATTAAAAGCATCTTTAAATTCCCATCATGACACTGCTATTAAAATAGTTGCTGCCAGCAAAGAAACGGTTGACAAAAAAACGCAACTTGAGTCAGCATTTANGTACTGTAAAGAGGCATTTCTTGAGATTGCCACAACTCTCACTTGTGTGCTAGACGATAGAATGACGTGCAATACAGCTGAAGATAGAAAAATTGAAGACATCAAGACAACCATCTGTAATCTGATAGAAAATCAAATGCGTATCAATACCTCAGGCGTGCAGCGAGGTGCTTCTGCGTCTGCGTCTGAAACATATGCATCTGTTGCATCAGGTAGTCAGCGAAGGGTGCAGATTCGGAGTGGTCCCACTTTTGACATTCCTACCACAACTGCCTTTACAATCATACCGGACGAAAATAATGCAGTAAAATACAGCTCTTCGCGAGAAACAAGGGAGGCAGTTTGTAAAATTTTTAAGCCTTCTGACTGTGCACTGAAGGTCAAAAAAGTCACCAACACGCGCAGCAACGGAATTAAAATCGAAGCAATCTCTCCTGACATTGGTAAAATAAAGGCACATCCGGCTCTTGCGAGGGAAGGTCTAAAGGTGATCGAGAATGTGAAGCTCAATCCGCGGCTAATTGTATACGGGATTCCAGCAGAGATGACACTTAAAGAAATAAAGGAAGAATTGATTGCGCAGAATCTTGATGGGGTGCTGGATGCGGACTTGAAGGTTGTTTACGTCTACCAACCTAGAAGCGGTAGGAATTACACAAGTTGTGTATTAGAAGTTACACCAGAATTGCGTAAAAAACTACTTGACAATGAAAGGATATATTTAAGAT
>NW_018024639.1:0-5926 GCF_002006095.1 Pseudomyrmex gracilis
CGACTACGTTTACACGCACTGATAAAACCGTTTTAATAACAACCGTTTTCACGAAACTAACCAATCATACACTTTTGTTACACTCTGGCGTTTTTCTTGAAAAGCATACACTTTACACGATGTTTCCCCCACTTCCAAAAAGTGTAGTGTATTAAAAGTGTAAGGTGTACACTTTAGACTTTTCGTGTATGCAAGTAAAACAAACCTATTATTTCTCGCGTATTCTCAGAATATACCTTTGAATTACGCAAAGTTATCAGCGGATATGTGTGTAACAAAGTATTTTGGATATACGTAATTTTTGTTATTGCCGTCTCTTCACAACTATCTCTTGTTGTTAATGGACAACGTAATTAATACGTTATATAATAATAAAATATTTACAGTTGATTTGAAATAACGGCAATATTGAGCTAGTGCAGAATGTTGTGCAATAAATAAATATATTACACAGTAGTTTTTAACAAAACGTTTTGACTATATTTTAAACCCTTATCAATTGCATCTAGTAATACACGGTGAAAAGTAAATATTAGAATAGGTATTATAAAGTCTTAACATAAATAGATTTTTTTACATAAATGAACTACTGACCTTAAATACTAATGTTTACAAATGTGGTAGTCGCATATCAAACAATAAAAAAGATAATAATCAATATCAAATACAAGTCTTACTTGCTAGAACGTAAAATCGATACTGAGTCAAAGAGCAATCGATCGAATTATAATAAGGAACACAACTCCCTCTGTGTGTTAAAATAGGACTTTTTCAAGTATACCAACAAACTAAATTTTATTTAAACTCAAACGATTCTTTATTTCCTAGAGCATATGGAATACCCAAAATCCATAAAAAAGATTATCCATATAGAATAATAGTGTCTTCCATCAACAGCTCCTTACATTCTTTTGCTATTTTTTTACATAAAATTATTTTCAAAAGCATCCCTAACTCTCCGTTTTTTATTAAAAACAGTTTCCAATTGATCAAGGCTGTGACAGGAATTGAGTTGAATGGTGATTACATTCTTTGTTCTCTTGATGTGGTGTCTTTATTCACCAATGTTCCGATAGATCTTGCTATGGAAAGCATTTCCTCTAGATGGAAATACTTTAAATTAAATACAAAAATCACAGAAAACGAGTTCTTATTGGCAGTGCAATTTATATTAACATCAACTTATTTTACTTTTAATGACAAAATATATAAACAGACTTTCGGCACCCCGATGGGTTCTCCGTTATCATCAATTATTGCTGACATGATCTTACAAGATCTTGAACTAAAGGCACTAAATTCTTTGAAATTCAATATCCCTATTTATTTTAAATACGTTGACGATGTTGTACTGGCAATACCCAAAGAACATAAAGATCTAGTTGTACGCACTTTCAATTCGATCCATCATAGACTACAATTCACAATTGAAATACAAGAGAATAATGCACTCAATTTCCTTGACATTTTAATTACAATAGACAACAATAAGCTGATTTGTGATTGGTACCACAAACCAACTTTTTCTGGCCGTTATTTAAATTATTATTCACAAAACCCCATCAGTCACAAAATAGGCACTATTTTCTCACTTGTAGATAGAGCAATCCTTCTTTCAGATCCACAATTTTTTAGAAAAAATTTACATTTCACTATTGACTTATCTTACTAAATAACAACTATCCAATAGAATTTATTTTTAATAACATTAATAGGAGATTGAGAACATTATTCACCAATAAACTTAACAAACATATTAATAATTACATACAGGAAGATGGAGAGACTGATAAACTCTTTTTTGTCATCCCGTACATTCACAAGTCCAACTCCAATTTTAACCACTTTAAAATTAACAACAAAACCATTAATCCCGCATATCGGAATTTAAACCAGTTGTCGAAATTTATTAAAACGCATAAGGATATGGTTCCATTCAATAAACAAAAAAATGTTGTTTACTGGATATCTTGCCAACAATGCACATCTTCCTATGTTGGACAAACAAAAAGACAACTAACAACTCAAATAAAAGAACATATCAATTATGTTAAGAAAGGACAAACTGATACGTCTGTAGTTGCTAAACACAGCATAGAAACGGGCCATAGCTTTGATTGGAGTTCAGTAAAAATATTAGACATAGAAAACAATTATCATAAACGTTTGACTTCTGAAATGTTATTTGTTAAAAAACAGGAGCAGAGATTGAATTTAATGAGAGACACAGAGACTTTACACGATACATACATCCCTATACTTGAAAAAGTCCTATTTTAACACACAGAGGGAGTTGTGTTCCTTATTATAATTCGATCGATTGCTCTTTGACTCAGTATTGATTTTACGTTCTAGCAAGTAAGACTTGTATTTGATACTGATTATCATCTTTTTTATTGTTTGATATGCGACTACCACATTTGTAAACATTAGTATTTAAGGTCAGTAGTACATTTATGTAAAAAAAAATCTATTTATGTTAAGACTTTATAATACCTATTCTAATATTTACTTTTCACCGTGTATTACTAGATGCAATTGATAAGAGCTTAAAATATAGTCAAAACGTTTTGTTAAAAACTACTTTGTAATATATTTATTTATTGCACAACATCCTGCACTAGCTCAATATTGCCGTTATTTCAAATCAACTGTAAATTTGAAAAAGAGCCTGAGGTGACATCTTCATATCTTCACTAAATAAAATATTTGTCCGCTAAAAAACTTTTAAGACTTACATTCTAAGACCTATTTACATAAAACAGTCGCAGATAGCAGGTCTTGCGGAATTAACCTGTCACGTTGGTCAATTGGCTGATTTGATCAACGTGATTGGCTAATTCCGCGAGACCTGCTATCCGCGTCTGCGTCTTATATAGAATGGTCTTTAGTGTAATCTTGCGCATGCGGAATATTCTATTGTTTTAGTTAGCATCACTGACGCGTGCAGACTTGCAAAATTGCTACAAAAAAAAAGAAGCAATAGTCGCCGAATAATAAATATAATTGCAGAAAGATAATCGTGTCTTGTGCTCTTCAGTGGATAGCGAAGGAAACTCCTAGTGTTTAAGTAAGTTAGTTAAGTTAATTTTATTAGTTTTAAAATATATTAATTGCATTATACAGAATAATAATATACAAAATAGAAATGGATAAAAAGCGATCGAGAAAAGACGTTGCATCTGTATCAAAACGACATTTAAAAATATTGGCTACACAAGAATCAGAAATTGTTTATAATACTTTATTAAGCACGACTGTAACGTCATCACATAGTAACATCAATTATAAATACACAGAACATTTGGAAAATGTCTCTACAATTAATTCAGATATAATAAATAATCAAGCTGCTGAGAATGCTGTAACCAAAACTGATATTATTCACGAGTGGAACAATAATGATAATGGAAAAATAATGATTTATTTCAATCCTTCGTTAACGACTTCTATAAATCAGAAATTTCTTTAATATCTGAAAATGCAACAGTTAACAATTTGAAAACTGATCTTGCTATCTGAGCTGTACAACATCAAATTTCACATACGGCTTTAAGAGCATTGCTTCAGAAACTGAGAAATCATTCGTGTTTTTCATCATTATCTTTAAATGCACGTTCAATTGTAAAAACTCCGAGAAATCAAGAGATACGTATTATAATACTAGGAACGTACTATCATTTTGGATTACAAAAATCTGTACTGAAAATATTAACCTCTATAAAGAGCAATGTTGATAGTATAAAAATAGCTGTTAATAATATTGATGGTTTACCACTCTCAAAATCGTCACAACAATTTCGGCCTATGCTAGGTTCAATTCTTCCATATGACAAAATGTTTGCAATCGGAATTTATCATCGAACAGAAAAACCAGCAAATATCAACGATTTTTTAAAAGATTTTGTGGACGAGGCTATAAACATGTGTAAAAATGGAATTTATGTAAATGGTTGTAATATGCAATGCAGAATAAAAGCTTTAATATGTAACATACCAGCAAAATCGTTTGTTCTATGCGTAAAACATTCCGGATATTCAAGTTGTACTAGCAAGGGAACCTCGCGAAGTGGAAAATTCTGATTTTGATAAAACTTTGCACACATGTAGGGGAGGTCAATAGATGAACGTTGACGTATTCCGTTGCGGCTCAAGAACGGTTTTAAGGGATGAAGTCACCCCTTATACATATACCGACTTTTTACTTTTTTCAATTTATCTCGACAATTATAGAAGATATCAAAAAATGTTTCATACAAAAGTTTCATTTAAAAATATCCTCTATTTAACTATAATAACATATTGAAAAACAAATTATTTAAACAAAACCTGTTTTCATAAATGTATAAAAAAAATTTTTTTGAACAATGTTATTAATGTAAATAATTAGAAGTAATCTTACCATAAAACTTTTGTATAAAACATTTTTTAATATTCTCAGTAGTTTTCGAGATACATCGAGAAAATCGCAAAGCCGCTTTATATGAGGAGTGGTTTTGCTCTAGAAAGAATCGCTTTTATTTCGCTACTGAAAATTTCTACATCTATTTGTCCATTTATTTATTTATTTATACATGTATACACAATTTTATGGCAAGAATATGTCTATATATAATCGCACATTAATACAATTTTGAAATAATTTGTTTTCACAATTTATTTTTATCATCTCTTATATAAGAAACTATCTATTGCGATATATTTTATTATAAAGGTATTTGTTTCAACAAAGATGCTTTTATTCTCTAAATATTTCTATGTTGCAGTGCAACGTGACTTGAGAAATCATTGAGAATATTTATATTACATTTGTAATATCGCTTATTATAGTGTTGCGGGACACATGCTGCGTCGACACCAGTTGGTAGAATATGTCGATTCATTCGGTTGCGCGGCGTTTGTGTTACATGTATATATATATATGTATATATATATGTATATATATATTATATATATACGTATATATATATATATATATATACATATATATAACTACACAACACATATATATATACATATATATAACTACACAACACATATATATATACATACTGTGACGTTTTTCGGTGTTCTTACTGATTTCTCGCGTCTTCACGCCCAAAACGGAAGTGCGAAATCGGGACACGGACGGAAATCCGCGAGATCGGGTACGTCTGTATCGGCAGGAAAGAAAAGAGTGGTCACACGAGCATACCACTGAGCGGAGCCGACGGATTCTTTGGTGGAATTTTGGGCGCCAGACGCGTTACCGCGTCAAAATTTGCGTCGCTCGACACAACGGGCCGACTAGCTCTATGAGAACGGAGAGGGGTTGGGTCTATTGTCTTTAAGTAACGGGCTGTCCCTCTTAGGATGGAAAGAAAGGGCGCGAAAGAGGTAGAGAGGCGTAAGCAGGCGCTAGTGTATTTCAGGTAATAAATTTATTAGTGTGTTATAAAAGAATGGTAAATCAAGAAAAAGAATATTGATATAAACGACTGGTGAATAAAGACAAAGAAATATGATATAAACGAATGACAAATAAAGAAAAAGAAATATAAAACTAACTAAGAGCTCAAACCAAAGTGCGAAAAAGCGCTAGCAAAAGATATTACACAGCAATTAATAGAAACAGGACGCAAACATGCAAAAAATAGCAGAATACGCGGCCACGTCGCGCGGCCGAGGCGAGATATTAAACAAGATCGAACGGTTAATGAGTCGACAGCGGTAGCAGAGCGTGCAGAACAGCGTTCCCTCGCCCGGATATTTCGGGGTGGCTTTTCCCAATGCTGGCGGTGAAATAGCGCAAAAATACTGCACACCCACGGCGACAAAGCTTTCGTCGGTTAATTTTGGCAGGAAGCAACTTAAGCAAGCGGGGTCGAGGAGACGCGCAACGCTCTCCGTTAACGTTCCGCCGGACAACGCGACTTCAGGCAAAATT
>NW_018024640.1:0-1175 GCF_002006095.1 Pseudomyrmex gracilis
ATCGACTCAAAAAACCACTACGAGGAACTCGTTTTGAGAGTGTGGAGGCAATAAAGCTAAAATCGCTGGAGGCACTGATGGCTATACCAAAAATCGACTTCCAGAATAGCTTCGAGGGGTAGATCAAACGCTGGCACAAGTGCATCGCAGCCGACGGGGACTACTTTGAANGGGACAACTTGAATTTTGAAGAATAAACATGTACCTTTCTTTTTATGAATAAATTTCGGTTATTTTTTTATCATGGTAGTATACATAGTATAGTATAGTATAGTAAGACATCTATGGCGACAAATCGTGTTACAATCGAAAAACAACGTCTTGTAGAAGAATTGCATGCTTCGGCAAGAAGAAATGTTCCCCGTAAACGCGTTATCGTACGCGGGTACGATGATCTCTTGCAAGCGGATATGGTAGAGATGCGTCCGTATTCGCGCTTTAACAGAGGCTACCACTACATACTTACGGTTATCAATGTGCTGAGCAAGTACGCGTGGGCCATACCGCTTAAGAGTAAGAGTGGGTGTGAAGTCAACAAAAGTTTTGCAGGAATATTTTGGGATACCAAACGATGTCCAAACAATTTGCAAACTGACCGTCGAAAGGAATTCTACAATATAGATGTACAAACTCTGATAAAGAAGCATAACATTACTCATTATTCCACATATTCTGTTATGAAGGCTTTAAGTGTAGAACAATTCAACTGTATGTTGAAGAACAACATGTGGAAACAATTTACACTTAACGGAACCTACAAATGGATCGACATATTACCGCGTCTTCTTATGGAGTACAACGCGAGAAAACGTCGAACTATTGGTATGCGACCTATCGATGTTACCCCAGCAATCGCCAAAAAGCTCTTAACCACGGTGTACAGCAATGTCAAGGTCGCAAGGACAGCACAATTCAAAGTTGGTGATCCGGTACGTGTGAGCAAATTTAAAACAGTATTCGATAAAGAATACACGCCAAATTAGACGACCGAAGTATTTAAAATCAGTAATATACAAACGACCTATCCTGTGACGTATCTGCTTGAGGATTTACGCGGACAATCTGTTGCTGGAGGATAGTACAAATACGAACTGCATCGCGTTGCACATCCAGACGTTTATCTCGTGGAAAAAGTATTACGCAAGAAAGGTGACAAGGTTTATGTGAAGTGGCTA
>NW_018024640.1:3325-6079 GCF_002006095.1 Pseudomyrmex gracilis
TGTGACCACCCTTTTCTCTCCTGCCGATCCAGACGTTTACTATCTCGCGGACTTCCGTCCGTGTCCCGATCTCTTACTTCCGTTTCGGGCGGGACGACGCGGGAATTCCGTAACAACCGAGAAAAACGTCACAATACATATAATCTATATTATACACAGTTTTCTTGTAGTAATTTGTACTGTCCCTATGGTAATGTTCCAGTAGAATAGGGTACAATATATCGCTTATCGTCATACGGACGTAGAGCAAGTTTTGATTCGGACACAGTATATATTTCGTGTAACTTTGATCGTATACACGACAGTTGGCATACCTTTTCAGTTTCATCGTTCAAACACTGCTTGTAATCGTCGAACGTTAATGTTCACGCTACGACGTTACTCTTTACCTTTGGCCTTTTTTGTGTCTCTCTTTCCATCCACTTTCAATGCGTACATTTTTGCTCTAAGTCCGATGAATTTAGTTATTATCATTCCATTATTTTCATCCTTTATCAATTCTGGAACCTTTTTGTTGACGCGCGGCATANCATACACGTTATCAGCCGGATAATCACTTGTATCGAATCTTACAATGTCACGTTTCATGATATTGTACACATCCTCGCATTCGATGAAATAAATAAGACTGTTTGTGTCGGTGTACATAATTTTGCATTTCTCTCGATAAAAAGGTGCCATGTAATCGTGGTAAAATTCATACACACACGTTTTGGATATGTCTAATATACACATTCCTACGTATATTGGTTTGTTAAATTTTACTTCGAGTTTACGCAATTCAACTGCAATAAAATTTTCAGAAAAGACGTTTTGACTATGAAAATTTGGTCGAGAGATCAATGCTTCCGCACAATATCTTCCATCCTACTGTGTTAAAAGTTTTATATTTACATGATTACCCACATTTTCCATAGTTTTGCCAAAAACTGCATTATTCATTAACTTGTACAAATTTTTATCAAAGTCGTTGGTAGCAAGTGTTCAAAATTGTGTATTTAATTTGATATAGCTGCGGAGCCATGAAGATTGCGCGAATTGTAGTACGCGATGAATCTTTGTAATACGAAAACCGTGCCGCACACATTGTTGCAGAGCGCGATAATGAATGATAAACCGCGTTTTGTTTTGCAATGTTGCAAGCAGCTTCTCCTGTCGTTTGCCAGGCGGCTTATTTTGCGTCGGGCAGAACAGTAGGTCAGTGTGCGCGTCGTGCAATTCGCGAGGATACTCGAGGTCGACTTCAAGGATGTAACCGATATCTGAGGTTGATGTCGCAGACATCATGTCGACACTCCAGACGTTGTCTACCCATTGGAATGCGGCATACGGTAATGGCTGACACATTGCCCAGCTGTACAAGTTATTTATATCAAAGTACATGAGATACGACGTTGGTTTTTATGAATCGTACGTCTTCGCATGTATTTGTTATTAGCGTGCGCGTATCTTGCGCTGCACTGACTAAGACTACCGCGTATATCGCGTTTGATAAACATAACCATATCAACATTTGTAAGCAGGTCGAACGTTATGCTTGTGTGTTTTAGCATAACGTCCCACGTGTAACCGGGTAAAGTATAATAATGGGCGGGATCTAATCCGTAACTTCGGATACAACTTTTTCAAGAATTTTCAAATATATCTGCCAATAATAAAACATCAGTTTTTAAATATAAATTGCTGTATTCACCTAACGTACATATAAAGAATCGTTGCCAGATGTTTACAGCGTGTGCATATTCACTTTCAGATATCGTTTCACCGGTCAGAGAACTGTAAAATGACTCACGCGGTGGTAACCGCTGCTCTTGCAACTTGTCGACACAGTCTACGTAGTCGTATGAAAAGACATCTTTACGCGCTAATGATTCAAAATGTTTGACGGATAAATTTCTGAATTCTGATTGTAATATTTTCAACTTGTCTTTATGAAAAAACAATGCTAATTTTTCGAGACTAGCATTAAGAAACTTGTATGAAGCGATGAATCTTAACTCTATGTTGTAACTGTTTGGAGTACTTTTTTCCGGTTGGGTGACGTTCTTGGAAAAAGATATGTATCTCTCCTTGTTAATAGGAAGAACAGTAACTTTTCCTTCAAATGCAGTCGCAACTTCTTTAATAATAAAATGTGCATCGTAACCGGATAAATTGTGAAAAATTACTGGAATACAATGCGAATCTTTATAATTTAAGTTGCAGTTGGAGTGCGCGGGACCTCTGTATCGACCGGTCAAATGACAATGATCGCGAACTCTTGTATCATCCACTGCAAATGGTTTTTCACACACGTGACAATGACTCGCATTACAATAAGTTGACTTTTGTTCTTCTGTTAACAATTTCATGAACACATTAGTAGATAAAATAGTTGTTACCCGATGAGCCAATTCCTTGAATTCTTCAACAAACCATGTGATGCAATTTTCGCCGCGACGATACCGATAAGCAGAGAAAGAGTCGTTCTATGAGCAGCAGACGTAATAACCTATGCTGAACGCCTTGTGATGTTGGTACGTATATAACGTTTGCTGCATTTCTCCATCAATTTGTGTAATACGCTCTCAAGGTCGGCGTATACTACAAATGGAAGACGTTCCTTCCTGCTATGATTACTGAAACTGAGCCATTTGTTGTCCTCCGCTGCTAACCGAATCGCGCAGTTATTCATTTTTCCGCAATCTACGGTGTGGACACTCAACAGTAGTTAAGATATAGGGGTTCTGATCAAGGGGCTCCGAGGGGGATGAG
>NW_018024641.1:0-1410 GCF_002006095.1 Pseudomyrmex gracilis
TATTCGCTACATTTTTCATATAATCTCTTAAACCTTGATACGTTTCACATCGTAATTCTTTCTGATATTGCTTACAATAAGTTATTCTATCTTTTTCTATTTTTACGTAACTATCCACAAGCCACTGTTGAAATAGACGACGTCCCAATAAAAAACCGTTAAATTCATCACGAATAGCTATACGATAATTTATGTATTGTTCTCTCGATATTCGTTTACTACTATTTACTTTTGTTAAATGACGATGCCATCCTTGAGTTCCATGTGGAAGAAATAATGGATATATCCATGGTTCAACAGTTGGATCCATAAAACTAACTTTTTCTAAAGTTTTTGTATTTTTATTACGTATTATAACGTAAATGATTCTGGAATTTCTCCATCAGCAGTTGTAGAAAAAACAGCTGCAACTTTATTTGTTCGTTGTGGATTATATCGACGTTGGTCCATTCCAGGTTTTAATGTAAACACTAATTGCCATTCTGAGAGAGATTCTAATTCCGTATTTAATTGTCGGTGATTTTCTAATTCTTCACCCATCATTTGATACGAATGAGCAAATATATTACATTCTCGCATTATATGTTCAAGATTATGTATAATTTCAAAATCTAAATTACAAGTTTCTTTAAAGCGATAATTTATTGATTCATTTGAATTAAAAATAAAAAGTTGACCATTACTTGGAGTTTTATTTTTTTCAGCATGTAAAGCAGTATTAATTTGATAATAAATTTGTTCTTGTATTTTGAAACAATATAGACCAGGACGTCTATCACAAAAACTAACTATGTTAGCATTAAATGATGCAAAAGAAAATGAACTACTGTAACTTCGAATATGATTAAAAAACGTCTTTGATTTTTTGTGTTTTCTTTCAAACAAAAGACAAAGAAATTGAGGAAATTGTGGTAATGGTTGAAAATAAACTTTACCGTGATTACCACAATCATGAAACGAATTCCCTTTATTAGCAGTCTTTTCTGGTGTAAAATGTTTCGCATTACAAAGAACACAACACACATTCATAGCACCAATGTAATGTTCAACCACAGTATCAATTAACATTGTATTACTAATATTTAAGTCAGGCTGCCATTTTTTAAGTGATCGATATTGCAAGTAATATTTTTTATGTTCACGTAATAAACTTGTAGAACTTTTTATGTTTTCTTCTGTTACACTGTGTCATAAAGTGTATCACAGACGGAAATATCTTTATGCACTGGTGTAAAACTGTTTTCAATTATATCATTATTAGTTTCTATCACACGATTCTTATTATATATTACACCAGCAAAAGAATGAAATTCTATAGATGATGAAGTACTTCCAGAAACTTTGTCAGTTTGTGGTGTATTTTTTCTTTTTGCTATTTCGCGACGACGTCGTTGATTTTCAGCTCTTTTT